>NW_017619742.1:3535000-3750000 GCF_001879475.1 Ipomoea nil
AAGGAGGACGTTGGTATACACAATAAGTCGCACAAAAAAGACAAGGCTAAGGGGATTCACGTTGAACTTACGACTTTCCTTATGGAAAGTAATAAATTTTGGAAAGTAATAGGAATAAATTTGAACTTACGACTTTCCTCATGGAAAGTAATAGTGATACCATTAGACCACAAGGTGTTTAGCTCGGCAAATTTTATTATGGACCATGTTCTATTTGGCAACATGGACCATGAAGTATGTATCATTTAATTACATTTCAGTTTCATTTGACAATATTGATATGTGTTTTAGTTTCATTTTTCACATACACTAGTTTCATTATAGCAATACCAAAGTATCATTTTAATTTTAATATAGTTTCATCTGACAATATACATTATTACAAGAGCTCTATTTCTTTTGTTTCATTTTTCACAAACACTGGTTTAATTATAATAATGCTTAAGTATTATTTTTTTGACAAAAAAAAAGAAAAAAAAAACATTAATAATCACTCAAGTCACGGTTACAGAAGATGAGATGAAAATAGGCCCCAAATCGATCCATGCCGCACTATTAAAATGAGAAAAAGCAAAACTAGCCAAAAGATGAGCATCCATTTCTGCACAAAGAATATCCTTATATTTCCAACCCACATTTGGCCCAAAACTCATAACAAATTTATCAAAATTCACGATTTGTCCACTGGCAATGCCAAAAACTCTTGAAATTTATCATCGGGGAATGTCTAGCAATACGAACCCCCGTAATACCCCCTTTCTCATCTTGCAAACGAAGCATGCCACTCAAACCATCAACAACAAGAAGGAACAAATAGGGTGATAAAGGATCTCCTTGACGAAGACCCCAACTAGGAATGACAGGACCCCAAGCCTCCCCTTCTAACAAAACACGGTAATCAACAGTAGAGAAACAAGATTTCATAATCCTAACCAACTGTTCAGTAAACCCCATTTGTAACATAACAGCCTTCACATACCCCCATTCAACTCTATCAAAAGCTTTACTCATATCAAGTTTGAGGGCAACAAATTTGTCTTTAGAATTTTCACTACGATAATGTAAGAAATGAACAATCTTATATGCTAACAGAACATTATCAACAATAGAACGACCAGGCACAAAAGCACTTTGAGACTCAGAAATTAAACCCCCCATGACACCCTTCAGCTGAGTAGCTAGAACTTTAGCCAGGATTCGGTAGAGCACATTACAAAGAGGAATAGGGCGAAGGTCCCCCATATGAACAGGATGTTTAGTTTTTAGAATAAGAGCTATGTGGGTATTGTTTAGACTTCTAGGTAAGATCCCATTTCTAACTACATCATTGCAAAGTAAAACAACCTCATCCTTCATAGTTTCCCAATATTCTTGATAAAAGTCCGGGATTAGACCACCTGTCCCTGGAGACTTATCATGATACATAGAAAAAAGAGCAAAACGAACCTCCTCAACCGACACCTCCCTCAAAAGATCCCTATTTTGATCAACAGTCACTCTACCCTGAATACGTACAAGATAAGATAGGGCTCACATCTCCTGGATTGGAAGTAAAAAGGTCCCTAAAATAGGGTAACTGCTACCCTGCCACCTCTTGCCTTCCTCAACCCAATCCTTATCTTGATTTTTTAGCGGGTGAGTGGCGTTTCTACTAGTGCTCTCAATATGGGCTAGTGGGTCGGGTCGGGCCTAAGCGGGCGGGCTAAAAAGCCCGCTCCTTAGCGGGCTTGGGTTTTACAGGTCCGAACTGCCCCGCCCATGGCCCACGAGCTAGGCGGGCCCCCGCCTTATTTTTTCTCTTTTTTTTTTAAATATATATTTTTTAAAAAATTTCCCAACCACTAGTCCACTGCTTCCTTATCTTCCTCTACGTTTCGCAATTTATGAATCTCTCACCGATAAACGCAATTTATGAATCTCTTTGTTTCGCAACTTATAAAAAATTCACGCACTCGACTGATTCCTTGTCCTCATCCACCGATAATTTGTGAATCTCACCGGAATTCTCCGTATTTGACGCCTGGATGACCCTTTCCGATCTCCTTCGAACATGACAGAACACCAACCGATCCACCTGAACGTGTAGCCGTGGCCTTAACTCGTCGAAAATTGGTCGGTTGTGCATCACCTCCAAGAGAACTTGCCGGCAGCGACTAGACGCTGAGAGGAGACGGGACTCTAGTTCATCTATCCAATCTTGATTCAAATGCTAAGGTTAAATGTTATGCCGCCTCAATTCACCAGAAATTGGCCGGATGCGCATCACCTCCAAGAGAAGCTGACAGCAATTGGTCGAAGAGAGGAGGCGATACTCCAGTTCCAAATTTCCAATCTTTGATTCAAAGCTAGGGCTAAATTTTATGTTGGGAGTTGGGACGCTGGTTATGTTTTTTTAATGTAATATATTATAATAATATATTATGTATATGTATATAATATATAATTTTTATTTTTTTATAATTATATGGCGGGTAGCCCGCGGCCCTAGCGCAGCGCGGGCTAAAAAAAACCCGCTCTTTGGCGGGTTTGTGACACCCCGTAAATCTAAATATTAATTGAGGATTAATTGAAGAATTAATCCAAGATTCCTTTGCTAATCCATTTCTAAAAATCCTGAAATTTAATAGTCGAGGGATTAGAATTTGACTAGTCACTTAAATCTATTGAGTGTACCTTGTGCTTCATGAGTTGTGCCCTTGTCCCCTTGTCTTTCCAACCTTAGTAAGGGTAAAAGTGGTTTTTCACCCATGAATTGTTGTTCAAGCTACCCTAGCAAGACATTTCATTTCATTCACTCAGCATTCAAGCCTAAGTCCCAAACACTCTAGCCTCTCTCTAAAATAACTAGCTTATTCTTCAAGCAAGAAGGTGAACCTCCTAGCCTTGCAAGATCCTCCATCAAGATTCCTACTTTCTTCTTCTTGAGCATAGGAAAGAGTAAGGTTCTTAGCTTTCTGGTGTTTTTAACCATCTTTTAGGTGTCTTTATCTAAAGTTAGAACATTTCTTGTGTTTCGGCTTGTGTAAGAAGTTGGTGAGGAAGAAGAGCTCTAGGAAGAGGCTTAAGAAGGTGAAAAGGAGAAGTTGTTTGGCTACAAAGGAAACCGATGCTATACAAAACCTATTTTCTTACCTAAATTATGATTATTGGCTTCTATTTGATGTTCTTGATGTGGTTTGTGAGATTTGATGCATAATCTTGTGATGATGCATGTTTAGAGCTTGTTTTTAGGTTTCTTGAATGTCATTGCTTGGCTATTTCTTGGGTTCAAGTCATATCTTTTTTTGTGTGTGAGATTTTGGGTGTTTTGGACTTGAACTTGACCTTGATGATGAATTTCCCCGAAGGGAAAATTGGTGTACACGTAGTGTACCCCGCGGGCAGTGGCCTACCCGCCGCCCCACCCGCGGGGAACGTGTCTTGTGGGCATTGTACCCCGCGGGCTGACCCACGGGTGGGGGCCTACCCGTGGCCCCACCCGCGGGGAACGTGTACGGGGATTGCGGGATTTGTTCCCCGTGATCCTTTCTTCTTGGTATTTGATGTTTTGACCTCCCGTTGTTGAGTTGTTGAGTTTCGTGAGTCTTCTTGATGTTTCGTATGTCTAGAACGATGTGTTAGGAATCCATGTTAGGATTTGGTGTCTTGAATCGTGCTAAGGGTCCAACTTTGTGATTCGTTGGGCTAATATGAGTCTTGAAGGTTCGTTTGAGCCATTTTTGTTTACCCGCTTGTTGAGCATGCTAGTTTGATGTTGTTATGCTGGTATGTGTGGTTTGTCTCTTCTTATTGGGGTTGGCAACTTGTGTTGTCAATCATTTGATGTTGGATTGTATCCTTTGTTGTTGAGTATTGTCTCATGACTTTGTTGTGATATCTTGTTTGATCCTTATGATGTGATCTTGTACAAGTCGTTGTACCCTTTGTTGATACTTGATTGGGCTATTGATGAGCCTCAATCTTCTTGATGATGATGATGATGATGACTGTGTGTGATTATGATTGAGATTGGTGGTAATATTATTGAGCTTTGCTCACGAGATCGGTGGTAATATTGTGACTTTACAGTACCCTCGTGTACTTGAGATCGGTGGTAATACGGTTCTGATTGGTGGTAAAGATTGGTGGGGGACGACGGTCCCAGGCGGAATAAGGTTGGACTCAGAAGTACAGGGTGACACTAGGAGGTAAATGTTGGAACTGGTATAGGCCGGGGGTAGCCATAAGGTTGGAACCGGGCATAAGGTTGGAACTATGAAACATGAAACGTGAATGTGTCATTTTGTGACTTGTTGTACTTCATTGCTTATGCATGTCTTGATGTACTCTACCTTGTGAATGGTAGGTTGCATCCTGAGTTGTGTTGTCTATGATGTTTGTGGTCTTGTTGTTGTTGTGAGGTTGATGATCCCCGTTCTTATTGAGAGTGTGATTAGTCTTTGATGTTGACTTCCTTCCTTGGTTTTAAAATGATATATATATTGTATTCCTCAGTTCCAAATGGCTTTGATTATATCTATTTATACTATGCTATTTAACGCGTATTGATGGGTTACCAGCATTATTCGCTGACCGGGTGTTATCCCTATGTTTTACAGGTCTTGAGTAGATGACGAGCGCGCTAGTCGTTGTGGTAGCTAGTGTAGTTCCCTCCCTTTTTAGTTGCTTGTTTTGGGCCTGTGAGCCTTAGTTAGACTTGGCATGTGTGCCTTAGACTTATAATGTTTTGATGGTTTGTTGTAGACCTATCCTGTGCACCCATGGTTTATGGGTGTGGCATAACGCTTTCCGATTTTAATTAGCTTCCGCTTTTGACTGCTTGATGATTAGTCTTTATCTTGAAATTAAGTTTTAAAAAGTTGGTAAAAATCGGGGGTGTTACAGGGTTGTTATTTTCAAAACCCACCCCTACCTAAGTAGGGGGCGGGACAAGCCGGGCCGGCGGGCAAAGCCCATATTGACGGCTCTAGTTTCTACGCTGCCTTTGACGAGCCAAGGTATGAAAGTACTAGGTATTCATGTCACCATCCCTAAACCACAATTGTTTAGCCCATTATTGCCAATGAGTATTATGGTCTTTTAGTAGTTGAAGATAAACTTGTTGGGAATTTTGGTACTCCCTCAGACTCCTCTCATCAGCCTTAGCTTTCATTCTATCCATAATGCAACGACAACTCTCCAACAGTCCCCTTATCTCCTTCCTACATCGTCTACCCCAATCCTTAATAGAATCACCACAAACAGTAATTTTTTCCAGTAACCCCAAGTCAGCGTGATCTCCCCAAACCCCTTTCACTATGTCACATCATTACCCTCTCTCAACCACTCATTTTCGAAGCGATTACAATGGGTATGTCTAGGTTGGAAGTGATGAACAGGGACCAATAAAAGAGGAAGATGGTCACTACCCCCACATGAGACAGATTTTGTCCGTGTATCCTGGTACAAATCAACCCACCCATCGGAGCAAAAAATCCGGTCAAGCTTCTCCTGGACCCAATCACCCGTACACCTATAGCTACCTCGTTCCCAAGTGAATTGACAACCGGCAAAAGGAAAATCAAACAAGTAGCTATTGCTAATTGCATCCCTAAAACCGTTTAATAGATGAACATGATGGGGAACCGTCCTAGTTTTGTCACTAGGGTCCAACAAATTGTTGAAATCCCCCATTACTACCCAAGGAAGAGAAGATAATGATGAGAGATACCTCAAAAGATCCCAAGAATACTGTCGACGAGCCCGTTCAGGATAGTCATAGAATCCGGTATAACGCCATTCTTGGTAGCCCATCATCAAGGCAAATGATAGCATCAATGTGGCGTTGGGAATAACCGGTAATCCGCATGTCAATATCATCTAACCATAACAAAGCCATACCTCCGCTTCTACCAACAACGTCAACAACAAGAGCATTCTGGTAGCCAGTTTTATTCGAACACTAGTTAATTTTGTTTGATCACATATAGCCTCACAAAGAAAAATAACTTTAGCCCTATGTAAACGGACCATGTCTGAAAGAACATGAACTATCATAGGCGGGCCTAGCCCACGACAGTTCCAGGCTATGAGACTCATTGGGCTTGGCGGGCCTGCATCACAAGACCCGCCTCAAAAGAAGTAAAAACAGCTGAGACATCCATCCTGCTTTGGCTTTCATCTGACATAGGCCCAATAATTGCCTCATCCAAGCCCACAACACGCATACGTTTTGGATCAATAAAAACCACCCCTTCATCTTCCACAATGTCAACATTCTCATTTAAAGTCTCATTTAATCCCCCCGACAGCCTCACTAGTTCCACTAACAGTATTGACCACAACACTTCCCTTCATTAAATGCGATCCATAATGACGACGGTTACTATCCATAATTGGCTTCTGAGAGTCGTCGGGTTGTCCCTTCGAGTGCTCTGTCACCAACCATCGATTCACCGGCGACGAGTTCGATCCACGACCTCCTGCACGGTGGTCATGTCCCTAGGGTTTGTGGGGCAGGTCAGGTCCCTAGGGAAAAATCATATATTCGATTTACTTTCTCATGATCTTGGGAATGAGTTAATGAAGTTCAATATATAATCCGACAAAGTTAAAAATGTAGGCTATACAAAAATATTTAAAAGGCTTTGTGGGGCTTAATTCAATGGTTCAAGAGTCACCTTGAAATCTTTCTCCAACTAATATAAGGTAAGCTTGAAACGTAAATTATGCTGTGCAACATGGTGCACACGGTTGCAAAAACGACGTCGTTTTGACTAAAAACGCGTGTCCCACTTAAAAAAAAAAAAAACCAGGTTCAATTCCCGACAAAAGCATTTTTTTGTGCATAATTTGAATTATATATCCACAATGAATGAACTAAATATCCACAATATCCACAATGAATGAACTAAATATCCACAGTGAATGAATAACTAAAAATCAAGAATGAATGAACTAAATATCTACAATGAATGAACTAAATATCCACAATGAATAAATAACATAATGTTGTTGAGGGAAATCGAAACTGATTTTTTTAAAAAAATGAAAAATGTATTTTTAGTCAAAATAACATTGTTTTGTAACCGTGTGCACCATGCACAGCATAACTATTGAGCTTGAAAACTTATGTATCAAAAATAAAAAAAGAGAAGAAAATATAGAATTTAATGCTCCACTGTCCTCCCCTCTCCTCCACCTCCTCCACACAGCCATCAATCCCCACTTTCCATTCGCAGTCTTCCCTTTTGCAGAGTCTCCTTTTTACCCCTCCCTCGTGTCTTTCAGAAAATAGAATAAAATCATAACAAAATATTTAATTCAAAAAAAGGGGAGAGTATATTATAACGACAGAAGAGAGACGGACACCTCTCTGGATTTTCATTGGATTTCTCGAGGTGCAGAAGAGAGAGAAAGAAAGAGAGAGAGAGAGAGAAAACCATCACACTCCCACTGTCCCGAAACGCTTGGGGGGCATTGTTAATTCTGAGTGGGTGCGTAGGATAAGCAGCGTTGGGATGCGCAGGATAAGAGCCTGCTTCCTTGTAGCCATGGCGAACAACTGATAAGCAGCTCCAAGCGACTCTGAGAGTGTGCACTGAGCCTGGGCCTCTTGTTTTCCTAGCGGAACTGTACTTGTTTGTGGGAATGGCGGGTGTGGCGTATTTTAGCAGTAGCCATTGCCGGAAGGGGAGGAGGAGGAGGGTGGTAGCAGTAGCTCTGTTCTTTCTCTACTTCTGCGGCTGTCTGGTGTCGCTATCTTGCGCTGCTAGGTTGTCGGCCGCCATGCAAAAGCTTGAGGTGCAGAAGCACTTGAAAAGGCTAAACAAAACTCCCGTGAAAACGATTGAGGTCCCTCCCCCTTTCTGTGCTTTTCTTGATTTTTCACTTCAAATTTAATGGGTATAAAGTCTTTTATCCTGGGTAGCCCAAAGATTTTTGAGTGACTTCTTGCTATCTGTTTTTTTTTTTTTTTTTTTTTTTTTTTTCTTTCTGGCTGGATGGTAAAGATCAGTTTTCTTTCATTTTTTGTTTGAGCCTATTATTGCTCATGTTCTTGTTTTTGTGATATTATGGATAATGAGACAAGGTTTTAAAATGGAATGATTTTTCTCTGTTTTTGTACTGATTTCATTTTCAGCCATGTCTCTTCCCTCGTTTGCTTCTTTCTTTTATGAGAATAATAATTTTTCTTCAATAAAGTAGGAGAAGTTTACAGTGTTTAAATAGAAGTTTATGGTTTGAGTCTCAAGAAAATGATTGAATTTGATAAACTATAAACAGAGTCCGGATGGAGATATCATTGACTGTGTACACATCTCCAAGCAGCCAGCTTTTGATCACCCATTCCTAAAAGACCACAAAATCCAGGTTCATTATCCTTTTCCTACTTTTTCCAGTTATTTTAATATGTTGTTCTGATCATTTTACTTGTGTTAATGTTCAGATGAGGCCAATTCAAGTTACCACCCAGAGGGGCTATATGATGTGGATAAGGAATCAATGGGACCTAAAGAAAGAACAGGCTCTATTGCTCAGTTGTGGCACATGAATGGAAGGTGCCCTGAGGATACCATTCCTGTAAGGAGGACAAAGGAAGACGACGTGTTGAGGGCGAGTTCGGTGAAAAGGTATGGGAAGAAGAAGAGTAGAAGCATACCTAAGCCCATGGGGAGTGATCCTGACCTCATTAACCAAAGTGGTCATCAGGTAATTCGTTAACTTTTGTGACCCTAGCCAGTAAAGGACCACAAGAAGGTAAATCAGTCTAGGTTGTCCATAGCTGATCAGCTAAACCAAGAAGCCTAGGATTCGAACTCGTTATCAGCCTAGGTTACCCATAGCTGACTGGCTCAAACCAAGAAGGCTGGGATTGGAACTTGTGACCTTGTGGTTACAAGTTTGTATCTTTAGCCAGCTTGGTTGGGGTTACCCCCTATCAAGAACGTTTCTTGATTTGCCTTGCATTTGTGAATTTGGTTCTGACTGATTTTGTTGATGACTAGCACGCAATTGCTTACGTTGAGGGCGAGAGGTATTACGGGGCAAAGGCCACTATTAATGTTTGGGAGCCACAAGTTCAGCAGCCAAACGAGTTCAGCTTGTCTCAGCTCTGGATACTAGCGGGTTCTTTTGGCGAAGACCTTAACAGCATTGAAGCTGGATGGCAGGTATATTTTCCCGAGACCAGATAGAATACTTTGCTCCATTCCGAGTCTAATGGAATGACATATGTATCATAGGTGAGCCCGGACCTCTATGGTGACAATAACACAAGGCTGTTTACTAACTGGACAGTAAGTTTACTGATTTATTTACTGTAAATTTACAGTCTTTGTTGTCTTAATGATTTCACTGATGTTTCCAGAAAAAATCTGTAGAGTGATACATATCAGGCCACGGGTTGCTACAACCTCCTTTGTTCTGGCTTTATTCAGACTAACAGTGAAATTGCAATGGGTGCAAGCATCTCTCCTGTTTCTGGCTATTGAAACTCCCAGTACGATATCAATATTCTTATCTGGAAGGTAAATTCCAAGAATTTTTCCCCTTCAGATTTCAATTAAGTGGCGGGCACCACCCACCACCTCTTGGACCGAGTGAAGTTTATATGGTTCACTTGAATAATTATTGAACATTATTGTGCAGGCAAAGTAGCTGAGCATATAATCGAGTAACTGTCACGATTAGAGTCGTTACTCACTCTGTATTACTTGTATATTGTCGAGAAATTTAGGAATGAATGAATTAAACACTGTCTCTTTGTATTGTACATTATCATTACTGTTGCACATACTGTTCCACTTGTGGCCGAAAACCTCGAGGGCCTTGTTCTCCACTCCACAGTATATCACTTATTTAGCTGAAACAGTTGAATGATTACAACTTTTGGGCACTTTTCCATTGCCAAAATTACTACTTTTTTTGAATACTTTTTGGTCTTTCTTGTAGGATCCAAAAGGAGGGAACTGGTGGATGCAATTTGGGAACGACTACGTTTTGGGCTACTGGCCATCGTTCTTGTTCTCGTATTTAGGAGACAGTGCTTCGATGATCGAATGGGGCGGGGAGGTGGTGAACACGGAGGCGGATGGCCAGCACACGGCCACGCAAATGGGGAGCGGGCATTTCCCGGAAGAAGGGTTTGGGAAGGTGGGTTACTTCCGGAACATTCAAGTTGTTGATAGCTCCGATAATCTCAAGTCCCCTAAAGGCTTAGGCACATATACAGAGCAGTCCAACTGCTATGATGTCCAAACAGGGAGTAATGGGGATTGGGGTCATTACTTCTATTTTGGAGGCCCTGGTAGAAACCCTAATTGCCCATGAAGCTAAAAAGTAAAAAAAGAATTGTCATCATCTCTGTATAACTCATTCAATGCAGCAAGCAGTCTGAATGTCTAATGCCTTCTCTACCATCTTCTGTGTTAGTTTTATATATTATTACTAGGTTAAGTTAGTAGTAAATAATAATGTGAACTTTTTTTTCTTTTTTTGGTTTGGGAGTTCCTACATGCAAGTGAATGGCAAAGTGGACAAGTTTCTTAAAAGCTTAAAAAGAAACTAGCCTGGCATTAGTTTTGTAAGTTTGACCTCATGTTCACACACCCCTCCCTAGATAAGAAAAAAAAATGTATCAAGTAATATCTTTACACTTGTCAACAATTTAGGGAGGGCAACGGGGCGGGGAAGGGAGTCCCATCCCTGCTCCCGAATTCATCCCCCGCTTCCAAACCCTACCCTGTTCCCTGATGGGATGGGGAATTACCCCCGATTCCCAATTCCCCATCCCCCGATTCCTAATTCCCCAAATTACCCCCGATTCCCAATTCCCCATCCCCCGATTCCTAATTCCCCATCCTATGCGGGAATATTTTTTTAAAAAAATTATACACTATAAAATATTTTTTTTTAAAATTATATAATTAATTTATAAATTTACATGTTTAAATATGCTGGTTTAAAAAAAAATCAATTAACTTAAACTCCAATCATCTAAAAATAATAGTACAAAATACTTAAAACATTAAACAATACTTGAATATTCAAAACTTAAGTCCTTCACCAAAATACCACATATCTATACATAATAACTTGAAAAAAAAAAAAAAAAAAAAAGAATCAAAAGTCCAAATTAAATATTAGTTCATTTAAATATTAACATATTATGCCAATGGGATCTAGTGTCATGAAGTGGCTTTCCCATATGGGAGGTCATGGGTTTAGAAAGTAGTTATGAACAGATATTGTAGTGTAACAGAGTCAGTAGTACTTAAAAAAAAACATATTACATATAATTATATAATATAATATATATTTCTGGGTCGGGGTTGAATTGACATCCCTAGTCAATATTACTTGTAACGAAAGGAAAATGTAATACTTTTGATTAAAAATGTAATATTTTACATAAAAAAAATTAAGTATTACATTTTAATATTGATTCGATCTAACTCTACTCGTATCATAAATAAAGATTCATGAAACAATCTTACACAAGTATGACCTCAAATAAATTTCCCTAGATACTGTGGAAAGGGGAAATAGACTAAATAGAGAAATAGAGAAATTTCATTCCTTAAAAAGTTGAGGTACATCATAACCCTTTCTTTTTGGAGTATTTTCCGGTTAATTTGACAAAAAAAAAAAATAATAATTGTTTGGAAATAAGGAATTTGAACCCCTCCAAGTCTTTGATTTAAAAATTATGTGTTTGCATTTAACATTAAGAATTATGTGTCTCTAGATAAATTAAAGACATAACTATAAGCACACAACACATTAACTGAAGGTACATAATATACCATTATCATTGTTCAAAAAGTATGAAAGGTTGTAGACTTGTTGGAAATAAGGTTGCTACTCTCAAGGCTCTCGCGAGTATATAATTTGCTTAACCCTTTTTATCGTGCCTTCTTAAACCTTTTATACAAGCTAGGAAGACTGAAACGCTCAGCCTATCATTAATGCAATGAATGAAGTTATAACTTATAAATGCCATAAATGCCTTTAATCATAAGATGTTATTCTGGCTTGTCATCTCCTTCGCGACGAACCGTCTCCCTCAACGATCGATCTCATCATTATCCTTAACTCCACACTGATTGCCTCATTAAAGCTCTCTCGTTGGGTACTCAAATCACTCTTCACATTATCAGACCGATACGGTTGGTTGCTGCATTCACGTTGTTCTTCTAGCTAGTTGGCCATCTCACCCAAACATCTTTTCTGATCGATTGGCTTCTCTAACCTTCCTTATAAGCGACTGGCTTCTCCAACCTCTCTGCCCCTCATAATCCGGCCGATCTCTTTAACCGCTCGGGCCCTCCAACTGATTAATTGAGCCACTCAACTCCACCAAGTTGGTCGACTGATGCTCTTATCCAACATCTTAACACAGTGCTTCATCTACCCCGACGGGTCCTCGACGTGGCTAGACCAACTCTTCCAAGGTTGTGCAGACTCCTCCAAGGGCATATCAACTCCATCACTCATTCCTTTTTTGAATCCCTCAACTGGCCTTGTCGTTTTCTTGCTATATTCTGGCGAACTTCCTCACCCCTCCTCCTTGTTGTTCCGCCTACCAGTGTTATCCTTCCATGCTCAGCCGCTCAGGTCCATATCCCATCAATCATATTATATGTGCCAGTAGTTAACTTGTGAACATTTTAAACTTTTGGACCACACCAACTGTTTGAGATTGGATTGGTAAATAGTTTCATGCCCAAGAGATATGGGTCTTCCATTGGGCCAACTCTAGTGACAATTTCTGTTTCCTTTTTTCTTTGTAGTTAAATGTAAAGCCAGCAGCCATAAAATAATGCTGTGAGTTTTAAACATTAAACATAGCATGAAATCAAGGGAAGCAAATGCACAAATAAACACAATTTGGAAACGGTATTAACATCAAAATGGGATGAGATTAGAACAGCACAGCCCAAATTTCTACTCCCTCAACACTATCTTCTATTACTACTACATGTTGGTTACCAAAAGGGAAAATATCAAATCAATCTCCATCTCCAGCCTCTTATCTTTTCCTCTCCCAAATCTCATTCCGAGTCACTTTCCATGCTTCCCATTGCCTTTAACCCTCTTGGCTTCTGCAACACAAACAAAATCCAAAAAAAAAAAAACGACTCTTTGTTAACATGGTAGATAGATCAAAACAACCAAATTTTAAAATAATAATAATAATAATAATAATATGTATGAACAATGGCTAAATACCTTCTTGGAAGTCTTCTTCTCCCTCACTTCATACCTCTCCTGGCACAGATCCGACAACCATGTACCTGGAGTCACCAACTGCGAGAAAAGAAAGGTGGGAATTTGATTTGGAATGAGAGAGAGATAGATTACAGAGATATCAGAACAACCCATATTGCAAAAAGTTGTGTTTTCTTCTATAGATCTGTTCGAGAACGAACACTTACAAGAATGGTTCTTTGAATCAACTTTGCCCTCTTCTTAGGCCTCTGAGGAAGTTTACAACCTTTCATGGCCATGAAATCTTCTTCTTTTTCTTTACTGGATAACGTGACAAGCAGTTTTGGCCAAACCACCTTCTTCTTCTCCTCCCTCGAGTCCATAAATAACTTGCTATGCTCATCCAATCCTACTGATCCTCTCGTTGTGTAATATCTATCTTCTTTCTCGGGCGACAATGCTGTTGTCTTTTTATTCTCGTTGTTTCCATTAGATCTATTCGTCCCCAGATCCCTATAACAACATCATAAGTTATACCCAGGAAACGTTTAGCACATATTCAACCCGGTAGACTAAATAAATCCGTTTTCGAAAATTTGGAATCTACCAACAGCTATTACTATACCCCCTATCCAACCAACCAGATAAATAGTATACAATTCAAAATATAAAAGAATCTTTAGACCTAGCCAGGAATTACAGTCACCGTTTTCCAGAAGAGATGACACAATATGTATGTATTGACCAGACTGAACCCATTGTAAAAACTCTATACTCTTAATTCAATTCAATAACATAGTAACTCTGTATCTACTCAAAACCCCATTTTAAGAAAAACCCTTTATTAGCAGCTTTCCAACATTTTTAGTAAATGATTACAAAATCAAATCTCAGAGAATTTTCAGGGAAAAAATCACTGAAAAATTAACAGAGAGTACACAAATCTCTATCTGTACTGGAAAGTCTAATCAAGATCCAAACTTTATCCTATACAGGACCACTAAAAACACAAGAATGAGTGTTCATTCATTCACAGTTTATCCCACAAATTTTCTCAATAACCTAAACAAGAATAGAAACAGTATTTTATCACTAAAAATAATGCATTTATCAAAACTCAAAAGTAAAAAATAATCTCAGTTTCTTGTTGTTACCTGTTGATACGACAAGGAGATGAAGCAGCAGCAGCAACATTAGCCTCTTTGCTATTATCAACAACTCTAGATGTGATTTTCCTCTTCACCACACCCCCATCAGATTTCCCATTTGAAACCGATTCCTTCACCTTCATACATCTCAGTCTTTTCCTACTCCCCCACTGTAACTTATCCATACCCCTCTTCTGTCTCTCAAGAATATTTCTGTATTCTATATACCCTTCAACCAGAAAACCATAAAGGCCGTGAATTTATACAACAGATTTTCACAGGAAAAACACCAAAATACAAAAACAAAAAGTTCACTGAGTCCTACCAATAGATCTGCGGAGATGACTTCAAATACTCCCCAGAAAATGTCTGCACTTCACGAAAGAAAAAATAAAAACATTGGTGGGTATTGTAATTCCAATGAAAATGGATTAAATACACGGAGAAAAGATGATTACATGAGACATATAACGAGGGAGAGCAGAAAACAGTCAAAACACCAAGAGAATTATGAGAAAAAGATTGGATTTTTAAGAAAAAAATAATTTTCTTTCTCCTGGGAAGAAAGCAATGTTCTTTCTCAGGAAAATTGAGAGTAAAAAAGAAGAACAATTCCAATCTCCTCCAAGATCTTGTCTTTCTCTCTAGGAATCAGAGGAAGAAGCAGTTGATGTTTTGATATATATTTTTTGCGTCTCCTCCTTAGTCCTTACAGTTGAGTGGTTTCTCTCTTTCTTTCTTGGTAAAGAGTAGATTTAACTGAGATAAATCTTGGCCGTCGATGATGAATGGACGGCTAGATGGAATTCCCTCCCAAGTTCCAACTGACATAAGTATTAAGTAGCCTTGTTTAGGATATACGGTCACGTGACTATCACGCTCACTCGTTTTTTTTTTTTTTTTTTTTTTTCTGCAACCCCTAATTTTTGAGATTTATTTGGGGAAGTAAACCGATTAGAAAATCATTAATTACTAATTACTAAATAATTAATTACTGACATCTTTAAATTAGGTTAAGGTTTTGTAGAGTGGGAAATGACCAGTACTATTAACGAACTTTAGGGATAAGGGTCAAATAAGCTCTTAGAGCATCCACTATAGTGGATTATTTCAAGTTTTTTTCAGAATGAATTCTTCCAAAACAAGGAGCAAAGCTAGTGTAGAAAGGAAATAATTAAAAAAGAACTCTCCTGCAAGGAGTTAGAATAATTCAGAATTGGTGGGACCCACCAATATTTACACCAATGGTGACAGCTACGCATGGCTGTCACCATTGCACTCGGCCAGCCTAACAATCATAATTTTTTTTAATTTTATTTTAAATTCAATTTTTCTTTTTCTTTCTTTTTTTTTTCTCCCCTCCCACATTCTCTTTCATAATCACTCTTACATTCTCCCCACATTCTTCCCAACTGATAATGTTGCTCTTAAAGTATATTGATTTGTGCAATTAACCTCTTCAACTTCAAAAAGCTCCAATCATAACTTCAAACTTACAAAAAAAAAGTATAATTAGCACTATTTTACAAGTTGTCTTCAGGTTATCGGTCAACTACTTGATGATTGAATTTTTATAGCATGAAAGAAGGCATCGACTGCCTCTGAAAGAAAGCAACGACGGATTGCCTTCTTCTAAAAGGAAGCGATGGCGACAAGCAAATGGAGCAACGGCAACAGTAACACAGTAATGGTGGCTGAAACGGAAAAGTTTGTTTTGATAATAATAATAATAATAATAATAATAATATTATTATTATTATTATTATTATTATTATTGTTGTTGTTGTTGTTGTTGTTGTTGTTGTTGTTGTTGTTGTTGTTGTTGTTGTTGTTGTTGTTGTTGTTGAGATAAACAAGAACAAGAAGCAATAATAATGGCTAGAAGGGTAAAGAAGACAAGATTTACGTGGTTCGGCAAGGTGCCTACATCCACGGGAGTGAAACGATTCTTATATTCATAATAATGGTGATAGTGGTGACACAACCCCTTAGGGATACAACCAATATATTTATAAGCATCTAATCACTGTACACAGGGTCTACCCGTTTCACTCCTACTCCTAGGAGACAAACTCATATTCCTAATCCATATATGAGACAAACTCAACAATCTCCACCTTGGCGAATATGTTCTTTAGGAGAAAAGATAACTCAACAAATCTCCACCTTGACGAATATGTTCTTTAGGAGAAAAGACTTATCTCACCATCTCCACCTTCACATATATGCCATTTAGGAGAAAAGACTATCTCCACTTGGTGAATATGCTCTTTAGGAGAAAAAGATAACTCAACAAATCTCCACCTTGGCAAATATGTCCTTTAGGAGAAAAGACTTATCTCACCATCTTCACCTTCACAATTATGCCCCTTAGGAGAAAAAAACTTATCTCACATATACACATGGGTAGGAACAACCATGCTCATCCCAACTAGCCAGCTACATGCATACGCAGCATCAAACGTTACCCAGTGCATGTACACGAATTGCTTTGTTCCAAGCCATTCGCCCCTCAGCCGCCGACCTGTTATACCGCCACGACTCATGCTAATTGTCTCGTTCAGCTGGCCTCCTGCATCCGGCTCATACCAGGTCCATGTTCCCTCCTGGTATCCACGCTGCCCCTAACACAACAGCGCCCCTGCAAAGTCACACTAAGCCTGTGTGCCTTGCCCAATGCTCCACTAACCAGCAGTTGTCACTGGTTAGCAACACGCACCACGCAGCATCAAACATTCCCAGTGCATGTTCACGAACCGCTTCATCCTGAAGCGTCCGTCCATACCAAACCCATATCGGCCCTAACCAGTGCCATACCAGCACATACCGAGCCCATATAAGCCCATCCGATACCAGGTCCATGACCCCTCCCGGTATCCGCGCTGCCCAACACTACAGCGTCCCTCACCACCTTCTCATCTAGCATCTAGAAACACCCAACAAGTCCAAACAATGTTCGAACTTGTTACTAGTTACCGCTAGAACATCACCTTCACTATAATAAGAGTCATCAGCTTGAACCACGTTCATAGCTTCTTGGTTCTTCAAATCCTCCAAATCAGCCTCTTCCAGATTAGTTGATTTTTCCGCCTTCAAGGTTTTTAGAAAGCCTTGGTGTGTCAACGAATCTTTTACCTTAGACTGCCACAATCCAAAAATCCTTATACCATCAAACTTTGATACCTCGAATTTTGTACTTGAACTAGCCATCTCAACTATGCTCTGATACCAATTTGTTGAGATTAACAAGAACAAGAAACAATAATAATAATGGCAAAAAGGTAAGGAAGACAAGATTTACGTGGTTCGGCAAGGTGCCTACATCCACGGGAGTGAAACAATACTCTTATTCATAGTGATGGTGATTGTAGTGACTCTCAGCGATTGGGATTCCAAGACTCTTACTTTTCCGCAAATCTGCAACGTTTTCCACCACCAACCCATGGTCCCCGAGGAGCTTCTCGGCGTCATCTCGGACCCCAACGCCGACGAACGTGAATCGGGGATGAAGAGAATGGCGTTGAAAGTTCTGGGATGGGTGATGGAGAAGCCATTGGAAGTGACTCTCAGCGATTGGGATTCCAAGACTCTTACTTTTCCGCAAATTGAATATGGTCTGATTGATGCATTTGTTTCTTTACAAATTGGTATCAGAGCATAGTTGAGATGGCTAGTTCAAGTACAAAATTCGAGGTATCAAAGTCTGATGGCATAGGAAATTTTGGATTGTGGCAGTCTAGGGTAAAAGATTAGTTGATTTTTCCGCCTTCAAGGTTTTTAGAAGGCCCTGGCGTGTCAACGAATCTATTACCCTAGACTGCCATAATCCAAAATTCCCTATACCATCAGACTTTGATACCTCGAATTTTGTACTTAAACTAGCTATCTCAACTATGCTCTGATACCAATTTGTTGAGATAAACAAGAACAATAAGCAATAATAATGGCTAGAAGGGTAAAGAAGACAAGATTTACGTGGTTCGGCAAGGTGCCTACATCCACGGGAGTGAAACGATTCTTATATTCATAATGATGGTGATAGTGGTGACACAGTCCCTTAGGGATACAACCAATATATTTATAGGCATCTAATCCCTGTACACGGGGTCTACCCGTTTCACTCCCACTCCTAGTATGAGACAAACTCATATTCCTAATCCATATATGAGACAAATTCAACAATTATTATTATTATAATTTATAGCACCGCATGCGTAATATTATAAAAAAAATCCAGAATTAGCAAAACCATTCGATCTTTTACTTTCTGAAAAAAATAAAATTCACTCAAGGTAAATGCATTATTTGCACAATCCAATTTGATTTTTTATATTTTGAAACAACTTTTAAGCAAAATTATTCAAATGCACCAAACGGAAAGTCTTGTGATGATGTCTAACCTCTTGAATCTTGAGTATCTTCTTGTTTTATAGGGCACATCAAGTTTGTAAATGTATAAATGATACACATCATTTTTTTAAAAATGAATTAAGACTCACTAACTTATACTTAAAATTTCCACCGTTAGATATAAGCACCTCAGCTCCATTCCCAAAAGAAAATCAAGGATTGAACCCCTGACCTTTGGTTATAAGAATGGATAAATCCATTCCAGGGTCGGCCCTGGGCATATTTGCCCAGGGCCATTGCACAGTTGGGGGCCCCATCATGCATCATATGTGTATATATATTATATAGCAGACAGCGCTGTATAATATATATACATATGTTTTTATTATTATTTTTTAAAACAATTTGGTCCCCAAAATTTAGAGGTTCAATTGTAATATATATACATATGTTTTTATTATTATTTTTTAAAACAATTTGGTCCCCAAAATTTAGAGGTTCAATTGTAATATATATATATATATATATATATATATATATATATATATATATATATATATATATTACATGACCTGTTGTATAATATATATATTGCATAAATATGTATACTTTTTTTTTTCTCTAAATGTGCCCCTAAATTTTGGAGGCTTAATTGTAAAAAATAAATAAATTATATACATATATTATATATGAGATTATAAGGCTAGAACAATATTGCAGTAACCATGCACTCACATGAATGAAAGTATGAAACATCATCATAAATTTCTATTACTTTAAAATTTTTACTTTGATATTTTCGTAATTCAATCCCTAATCTTTATTTTTCATTCTTTTCCTATTCTTTAAAGAAAATTTATTTGATGCTAATCTCCATAAAGAAGATCAATGTGATTGTGAGACGAAAAAAATTTAAATGATAATTTGCACAACAATGATAAAAATGATAAGAATGTTAATGTTATTGAGACTATGGTGGTCACAATGATAAACCAAATTATTCATTTTTATTTGACATACTAGTTCTTTTACGCGCTTTGCGCGAATGGAATAATGCCTAATAATTATTTTTAAACAAGTATTTCAAAGTATATCAATGCAATATTATATCGGAAATGTTCATACATAGGTAAATAAACATTGAATTTGTTTATTTAAATTAGTAATTTAAAGTATATAAATGCAATATAATATATGAGAGATTGATTATATTGTCACTAAAATAAATGTTTGCAACTTTGTAATAACGCTAGTCTAAATACTTAGTCTAAAAACGATAGTCTAAATAAATACTACTTTTGATTTAAATTTCTCTAATTCTTCTCAATTCTCTTTTGGGTAGCATTGTCATTGTCTTCATCTTCAGTACATGTCATCTTTTTTTTTCTTTTAATATTGGTAGTGTGTCATGTGCAATTAGGTTATTGGTGGTAGCATAGATGGATTCATCGTGCAATGAGATTATGGTGTAGGAAGCTTTAGATTTGCATTGTTGTGTATATGATGGGATCTTAATTGTGCTATATAACTCTTTTATCTTACAAGCACCTATTGATATTTGGTAGTGATAGTTTTTCCCCTACATGTTTCATGCATTGTAAGATGTGTGTAGTAGGTTATCATGTGTAGTATTGAACAAAATATTAATATTTATTATATTTGTATAAAATACTTGGTAAATAAATATATATAACATATTTTGTATTATAACTTTGATACGGAATATTTAATTACAGGATAATAATGTAAAAAGAAGACAATGGAAAGATAATATAACTAATGAAATAAAGAATAATTTTGTCCGATAAAAAAAATAATAGTATAACATTTGTAAAGTAATATACAATTCTACTATTATAAAAATACATACAAAAAATATTAATATCATAACGACCTAAATCATAACAATAATGCAAAAGTATAATTGAAATATTAAGTTTTGTTCTGATCTAAATAATCAAAAGAACATTAATTAAACGAAAAAAAAAACTTAACCTAAATTTTTTTAAATGCATAAAAATCAAATGATTTTTAATGTTCTTGATTTATAATCTTTGATACTTAACTTTGAATGTTATGTACTTAGTCGGACTAATTATTTGAGTATTTGACCAAAGTTTATGTTAAATTATATATATATATATATATATATATATATATATATATATATATATATATATATATATATATTTTTAAATATTCGTAGTATATGTTTAACAATTATGTCAACTCTATTAAGACCTTTCTTATATAAATTAATAAGTTTATACTAACGGAATTCAGGTTATTTAAGGGAAGAAAATAATATAATAGATGGTAAATAAGGAAAATCATTAAAAGAATACTAAAATCAAAATAATATGAACCATTCATTTTAAGAAACAATAGGACCGACATTTTTTTGTTCCAGTTAAGGGCCTAACATTATTGACTCTTATTAGAATTGTAGATATAATCCAAGCAATTGGGATTCCCTTGAACAGGGTTGCAAAAATCGCGCCTAGGCGCTAGGCGGCGGCCGACCGCCTAGAAATTCGGCAAAATCGCCGTTCTAGGCGGTCGGCCGCCTAAGAGCCGAGTAGGTAGTCGTTAACTAGGCGGGATTTTAAATAATTTTTATTTTTTTTAATTTTAAAAAAAAATCAGGCGCATAGTGACGTTTTCAACATTGTCCTTGACTCTATATTAATATATAGAGAAAATTTCAATTTTGGTCCACTGACTATTGGAGTTGTTTTAATTGCAACACTTGACTTTCAAAAATGATAATTTAGTACCTTGACTATGCAATTTCTATCAATTTTGGTCACGCCGGTCAAATTGCCGGCCAAATCTCACCGGAAAATTTTAATAGGGCAAATAATGAGGGTATTTTAGTCATTTTACTCATATTCTTTCTTCTCCGATGAACTTCCCTCCATTTCCGGCGAGATTCCTTTTCCGATAAGCTTCTCCGATGGTTATATTTATAAGGTTGGTGTGGTTCTAATTCTATAAATATAAAGAGCTAATTCAGAAAACGCAATTTATCAACCATCGCTAATCAGATTACCATTACTATAACCATTCACAGGAACTGCAAAGGAAAGTTTGCTATTATAATTTATAACAAAGAGACCACCCTCATCAACATTTTCCTCCCAACCCAAAGAGCGCAGAAATGCAGCCTCTTCCTCTGAAATTGCATCAGGACTGGGATGAGTCTTACCATTCTTAAGCTGTTTCTGCTTTCTCCTCCGCCACGCCTTCCGGCACAGCCCCACTGGGACCCGGTAAAATGCGAGCACCAGGAAGTCCAGAACCGCGCAGGGGCAGCAGCAGCATACCATCGCGCACTCCGCCGCTGTTCCCTCGGCGAACTTCCCAACCGGGCGGTGCACCCTACCCGGTGATATCTTCGCTTTTACTTTTCACCTTTTAAGGGATTTGAAAACAAATTATTTTGTCCAATTATGGTATGACTTGGTCAGATACAGACCATAATTTTGAAAAATGGAAGGCCTTTATCCATTAATAGACATCGTGTAAGCGAATTATGTTAATTGAATCAGACATTCACCTGCACGGAAGAAGAAGCTCACCGGAAATGGAGAGCTCATGGGAGAAAAAAGAAAAAAATGAGTAAAATGACTAAAATACCCCCATTAGTTGCCCTATTAAATTTTTCCAGTGAGATTTGGCCGGCGTGACCAAAATTGATAGAAATTGCATAGTCAAGGTTCTAAATTAACATTTTTGAAAGTCAAGTGTTGCAATTAACACAAGTGCAATAGTCAGTGGATCAAAATTGAAATTTTCTGTTAATATATATTTTTGTGGAAAGGGGCCCAAATTTAAATGTTGTACAGGACCTCTATTTTTATTGGAACAGCCCTAATCCTTTCCACTCAATCACACCCTCCAAGTTAATGATACACATAATTTATTGACTAATTATTTGTCGATCTATAAGTTAGTTTGGTTAGATTAATTATAAGCTATTATAAGCTTTTATTATGGTGGTATGCTTCTTTGTGTTGTATCAGATGATCTATGATTTGGGAAAGAGATTAAATATACGTTGATAACAGAGTTTGTTGGTGATTAGAATCTTCAGGCAAGAATTTTAAATTAAGAGACTCCCCTTGATTCAAGGAATTCCTAGTTCAACTACTTCAAGATTCAAGAGTCCTGATGGTGCACTAGAGTTTTTTGCACTTTTAGTCCCACGACTATAGTGGCACTGACAGAATTGATCCACGACTTTTGAACCTTGCAATTTTAGTCCACGACTATTGATTTTTTTGTAAAAATGGTCCTTCCGGCCACTTTTCCATCAAAATTTCATCGGAAAAAAAAAAAATTCTCCATTTTTAGCCGGGTTAAAATTGACATTTTTACTTATCTCAAAAAATTAAAAGAAAAAAATTGATATTTGACTACATACAATATTATTGGGCTACATACTACTGCCCCAGGCAGCGGGGTTCCTGGAGCAGGCAGGGCTGTCAGTAAGCGGTAGAGCGGCCGTGGCGTTCCCCGGGCTCCGGCAGCAGCATTGGAGTGGTACATGTACTCCACCGCCTGGGACAGTAGTATGTAGTCCAGTAATATTGTATGTAGTCAAATATCAATTTTTTTCTTTTAATTTTTTTAGATAAGTAAAATGTCAATTTTAACCCGGCTAAAAATAGAGATTTTTTTTTTCCGGTGAAATTTTGACGGAAAAGTGGCCGGAAGGACCATTTTTGCAAAAAAATCAATACTCATGGACTAAAATTGCAAGGTTCAAAAGTTGTGGATCAATTCTGCCAGTGCCACTATAGTCGTGGGACTAAAAGTGCAAAAAACTCTGGTGCACTATTTAAGTGAAAGCAGATAAGCTCTGAAAGTTGCTCTGGAAGTTATCTCTCACGCCATTCTCTATCTATTTTTCTTACAGTATTGTTTTGATTAATTCCCTGAGTATTTATATAGTAATTTAATTCCGAAAATTGTCTTTGCATGAAGTGAATGTTACACGCTGTGAAAAGTAAAGACATGTCCTGATTGTAATATGTGATTATCTAGTGGAGTTGAATTTCACTTTTTTAAGTGGCCCCGACATAAAAAAGAAAAAAAGTTTCCTCCAAATTGCGTAAACATATTTGGTGTTTTCTAGTTTCTTGCATTTATTTTTGTTTATCATTCCTGCAATTATTGTGTCTGACACAGAACTTAACTCAAATAATTAATTGAATTAAAATTGAGTAGGAACCAGGTAAGTAGGGTGGGAATAGGCCATGCCCCTTGTAGGAGCCTATGTCCTAGCCTAATTAAGGTCTAGCTCATTTAGTAAAAAGGTCAGACTTGAATTAATTTCAAAGTCTATTAAACTAAACAGGTCAGACCTATATATACTAGGCTCAGCCTTTAGACCTACAGGCGCCACACACATATATATATACTATTTTATACTTAATATATTTTTATATTTACAATATAACTCTATTGCTGTTAATCCTGCTTAAGTGTTCTAATTGTTTTATTAACTGTTCTTAAGTGTTCTTATTGTTTTTTTTTTTTTTTTATAAATTAACTAACTGTTCTGTCATAATATTTAATAGAATTCGCAACTTAATTATGTGAGTTGATTGTTAATTAATTATGAGATTATATAGGATAACAAACAATAATACAATTAAATTTATTTCTAAATAAGTTAACGACCATGCGAAGTCATGACTTAGATATACTTATGAAAAATAATACTTTATTTTATTTTATATTTTAATGTTATTATTATATTTGCATTGTGGTGATATACTTATGTAATTATGTATTAGTTTTGCATTAAGTATATTTCTTAAATTATTTAGATATACTTTTTTTTTTGAAAGCATTTAGATATACTTATTAAAGTCTTAACATATACGTTATAAACAGACTCAAAGTATGACTTATTTTAATGCTTTTTTAATGACATGAATATTAAACAAGCTTTTAAAAAAGCTTCAGGCTAGGCCAGACCAATTGTACGCCCAGGCTTGAGCTTAACAAAAAATCTACGTACAAACCAATTATGCACCGCAATCCACGATATAACGACTGACAGACTTAAACTCAGCCTAGACCTTAGATTTTCGTAACAGACCCAGGCCTAATTTTTTTAATCTCGACTCTGCTTGACCTATTTTTACCCCCGCAGATAAGTATTTCTTGCATTCAAGACTCACGAATTTAACACGCTTGATTACTGAAGAGAAAGAGTGAATAAGGACATCCAGGCAACTTTCGAGACCATTTGATTAGTGTTATTACTGGTGTGTTGTTGCAAAATGCAGATCAGAATATTTTAGTACACAACACAAATAAAACCACTCAGGGACTGGCTAATAATGTTCCGATGACCCAAAAATCAAAGCTACCACAAAATAAAAACTTCACGTGTTTCGCCGTAAGATTATAGCTCACTCTTATCAGCTTTGTCTCCTGCTGAGGCCTTTCCATTCACGGCTACAAGCTCAGTGTCAAAGATAAGTGTTGCACCACCTGAGTATTCACACATAAAATTTTAGTTGAACTGCAATATGAGAAAAAAAACCCGGGAAAGAATCCTAAAACCACTAATATGCTGCTAAACTTGCTTATCATTTCCAACAATAATTTATTTCCAAGCAGGGAAAGAATTCTGAGACAAATGGTATGATTCTTGTATCATATGCCAATTCAGATATTAAAACTGTTGGATTTTACTCAGTCAAGAAAGGACATTAGTTTGTACTTAATAAAGAATGGTGATGATGCTACCAAAGTTAATGATTACCAAGTTAACATCACATTGTTATTAAAGATTTGAGAAAATTACCGATTTGGTCCCTCGACAATGAGGATTTTACCAATTTGGTACTCGACTACCAAAATTACTCAATTTAGTCCTTGACTATGATATTTTTACCCGATTTGGTCCTAAAGTCAAACCAGTGTGATTAAGGCAATAAATTTGAGAATATTTTTGTAATTGCACATTATGTCCTTTTTCGGCTATCCAAGTTTATCCCATGCTTTGCCTTCCTTTGCCTTCAGACAAACAAAAAACTTCTTAGTGCAAACAAAAAACCCTAATCGCACAATCCAGTCGAAAATTTGAATAATGAGTTGAGAAATCATCTGGAATTCTTCAATATCTAAATCCGCTACACAGTGGTCAAAGTCTCATTTCTCATTTCTCCAGTGTAGCAGACTTAGATGTTGAAGCATTCAAGATGATTTTTCAACTCATTATTCAAATTTTTGACTGGATTGTGCGATTAGGGTTTTCTGTTTACACTAAGAAGTTTTTTGTTTGTCCGAAGGCAAAGAAGGCAAAACGTGGGATAACAGCCGAAAAAGGACATAATGTGAAATTACAAAAATATCCTCAAATTTAATGCCTTAATCACATTGGGTTGACTTTAAGACCAAATCGGGTAAAAATATTATAGTCGAGGATCAAATCGGGTAAAAATGTCATAATCGAGGATCAAATTGAATAATTTTGATAGTCAAGGACCAAATTGGTGAAATCCTCATAGTCGAGGGACCAACACGGTAATTTTCTCTTAAAGATTTAATACTAGAAACAGAAGAAAGTATGATGACTTCATGCTTCTTCACTCTCTCTCTCTCTCTCTGCATGCCTGGGTCAAATGTATTGTGCTTCTAAACAAGAATTTTGGATACCAAGAAAATGATGGTAGTATTATTACCTGGGATCTTAGGTGGGGACCCACTATCTCCATAACCAAGTTTAGAAGGTATTTTCAATTTTCTCTTCTCTCCCACACACATTCCTAGTAGTCCTTGATCCCATCCTGTTGACCAATGAAGCCAGTAAGGAAAAAGAACATATAAATAAAAAGAAAAATATCTTGGTGCCATTGAAATGGAACTCTTTGCACAGAGAAAATTTCAATTTTGGTTCACTGACTATTGAAGTTGTGTTAATTGCAACACTTGACTTTCAAAAATATTAATTTAGTACCTTGACTATGCAATTTCTATCAATTTTGGTCACGCCGGCCAAATTGCCGACCAAATCTCACCGGATAAATTTAATAGGTCAAATAATGAGCATAATTTAATCATTTTACTCCTTTTCTCTTTCTTCTCAGGTTCTCCATCACCGGCGACGATGAGTAAATTAAAGATGAGCTTTGGAGAAAGAAAATATGAGTAAATTAAATTAGTTTAGTAACAACAGATCCTGTCATTGCTCGTTTAGCAGAAATCTTGACGAAAATGAAGAGAACTCTCGCTTTTTCCTTCTTCTTCCTTTTATTGATTTTCACCTCCGAATCGCAGCGATCTCCGCCGACAGTATGCATACTAGGCAGTGGGGTCGGCTACTCCTCCGTCGCGCATTTCCTTCGCTCCTATTCCAATCCATCCCAACCCGAAAATCGACTCCATAAGAATCTTTGAGCGCCATGTTGTCGGCAGCGGCCGCATGGCCACGGTCACCATCGCCGGGATACCTTCGAGACCGGCGGCTCAATTCATCACCCGAAGAACTACCACGCTAGCAACTTCACTAACTTCCTGAATCTCAACGTCAAAACCTCATCATCCAAATCCGATTCCTCGTTTGGCATCTGGGACGGCAATAAATTCATCTTCAAAATCCTGTCTTCGAACTCCAAGCTTCCGATTCGAGAAAATGCTTAAGTGGTGGGGGCTATAATTTGACTAGACGGACTCAATATGCTTTAATTTTCTAATGACAGTGCTGTGGGTATGAAAAGATGAGTAAATGAAGAGAAGCTCATTGGAGAATTGAAGAAATCGTCGCCTGGAGAGTAGCTCATCGGAGAAGAAAGGGGTGGTGAGTAAAATGATTAAAATACCCTTATTATTTAACCTCTTAAATTTTTTCGGTGAGATTTGGCCGGTAATTTGATGGGCGTGACCAAAATTGATAGAAATTGCATAGTCAAGGTACTAAATTAACATTTTTGAAAGTCAAGTGTTGCAATTAACACAACTCCAATAGTCAGTGGACCAAAATTAAAATTTTCTCTCTTTGCACATATAGAAGTGTCTTGTCTGAAGGACAAATACAGTGAAGAAAAAGTCCACTCAAGTTCAATCACATATTTAACACAAGTTTTAACAGCATGGACTAGTAATAAAAGTATAAAACATCTATTAGAGTATTTGACATAAGTATGAAGAAATATTAAAATCAAATTGATCCAAAGAAGATCACAAAGGGTTTGGGAAATAGACAAAAGTGGTTTTTCCATATTGGTTTAAGTATGCAATTAATCCCTATGCGGCTATGCTAATCAAAAGAGCAAATACCAATTTTGGTCCCACGAGTATTAACAAAATGACGGTTTTGGTCCACATGTTTAATTTCTACCAATTTCCATCCCACGACTATTGTTTTAGTACCAATTTTCATCCACGACTATTATTTTAGTACCAAAATTCATCACGTCGGTCACCCCACCATCCAAGACATGTCGAAATCTAAAAATTTTAAGGGTATTTTTGTCATTTTCAACTTAAGACTCTAATTTGAGCATGAATAAAGGGATGTAAGCCCTAAGATCAATCCCAATTGGCAGTTCTCCTCATCATCCTACTTTAATTTGAGGAGAAAAATTGCGAATCGCGATAGATCTTAGGGCTTAAATCTTTTTATTCATGCTCAAATTGGGATCTTAATTTTAAAAAGACGAAAATACCCTTAATAATTTCATATTTCGACATGTTTTAAACAAATGTGTGACTGGCGTGATGAATTTTGGCACTAAAACAATAGTCGTGGATGAAAATTGGTACTAAAGTAATAGTCGAGGATGAAAATTGGTAGGAATTAAACATGTGGACTAAAATTGTCATTTTGCTAATACTCGTGGGACCAAAATTGGTATTTGCTCCTAATCAAAATTATCATTTTAATCCCTATACCATTAAATTTATCAATTTAATCCACGTACTAGTAAAACAGTGATAATCAAGGATAACAATTTCCTTTACTAGACTACATCATTATTTAAAATAAAAAAAATAAAAAAAATAAAAAAAACCACATCAAGTCAAAATTCACATTAGAAGCTTAGTAAGCTGATGTTCTTTTACTTTGCCGTGCAGTAGATGAATTGAAAAACAAAGTACACGGGTGCTCATCATATTCTCTTGACAAGGGACCAACTGAATAAGGGTGGAACCAGAATTTTAGGGGGGCCGGACTAACTCTTGCCATGTAAGGTATACAATTTTCTAATAAAAAGATGGGCATTCACTAATACATATTACACAATTTGGCAATACAAATATAATTCAACATTGTGATGAAACTCAAAGCAATATAATCTTACAACATTAAGGATTAAATGTTGGTACTGTTGGTAGAAAACACAAATAATAATCAAAAAATAAGATTATTATTTTCTGGAAAAAAGGGAAGAAAAGATGAAGAAAAGTGGCTAGTGTTTGGTGTTGGGTTTTTGCAAGAGTCAAGTGAGCACTCTTTCCTTAAAACCTTATTTGCCACCTCCCAAAGATGCTAGGAGCGTTGTGGCCTAGGCTTCCCAGGATAAAACTTGCTAATGATTCAATGTTTGAGCACTCAAACAAGGAATCCGGCGAGCAAGACAATGGCTATGAACACAGTAGGCCAAGAAAGAGTAGAAGCAGAGAGGTTTTGAAGCTGAAAAAACGAACTTTCGTGTTCTATGTTTTTGTGTGTAAAACTCTACTGCCTCTACCCTCTCTTATATAGGGTTGAAGGAGCCAATAGCCTTTATTATGGCAATTAAAAATGACATTAAAGCTGCCTTCCAACAGCTATAACAGCAGGCCACTACCTGGGAATTGAATTCAGAATTCAAAATTGGAATTAATAGACAATTAATTCCGTAACAGATGAATTTAATCCTCTCAACAGTCAGAACTTCCGTTAGCGTACAGGGTTCGGTCTCAACTTTCGACCTCATCCAGTTTCGGCCCTTGCACCTCTCGTGGACTCTGTTGCACGAGAGTTGTGCTCTCGGTGCACCACTACACGAGAGTAGGTGGCTGTTGCACGAGAGTTGTGCTATGCTAGTTGGAATTTGATTTGCACCCCCCCGCGCGAGAGAGCCTCTATACTATACAATTCTACAAGCTTCAAAAGAGCTCTTGTATATAAGGGGGGAAAATCTTCATTCCAAAGCAATGTGGGACAAAAGCTCACTTTTTCCCTTCATTTTCCAACTCAAATGGGTCTACTTTGAGAATCAATATCTCATTCACCCATTATCCGTTTTGAGCGTACAATATATCGATCTCTTCGTCTCACTACGAAGTATCCGAATCCACTTTAACTCGACCCAAATCGGTAGTGGACCCCACTGATAATTGTACCACAAAATAGCCACTTAACATGCCATTTTATGCCATTTTAAGCTATTTTTTCCAACAATCCCCCACATGAATGAAAAATTGATTTTCGGGGTATTTTGAAATCGGAAACAACTGTGTTCAAACGGTCGATTCCTGCATAGGATAGGTAGGGAGTCACTATACCCTTTGAACCTTCCCTCGTGAAGACATGTTTACTCTACTGGCTGTACGGTAGAACGCGATGTCTTTGAACCGACTGCCGTTTGTGTAGACGATGACATATCTCACACAGGAATCTCCCAACCATGCTCTTGCTCTCATGAGTATGCCCGTTTTGGTCGTGGGTCACCGTTCTTGGTTCTGCGAGAGTTTCTAAAGAATTGTGCCCAACAATTCTCCTTTGAAGCGACCCTCACTTCTCTCTAACATAGGTGATTCTTTCTCGAGTATCCCGCATACTCAAGAATCATTAAAGCATTAACATGCTAGCCTCTTGCGGGAGTCACTATTTTAACGAGGAGTGGTAGGGAGTCCGAGACCCCCACAGTGACGCGCTCCGCTCCATAATTTAGTTGTCCCATTGAACCTAGGTGCCAGCTAGGTTGGGTATCCACTATAGAACTTTTCAGTCCAAGGGCATTAGACCCATTCCTCGTGTCAACTTCTCCACAACTTCTCTTCCTAACCCTTTGGTCAGCGGATCCGCTATATTGTCTTTTGACTTTACGTAGTCAATCGAGACAACTCCAGTTGTGAGTAGTTGTCTAATGGTATTATGTCTACGACGCACATGTCTAGACTTACCATTATACATATGACTCTGTACTCTCCCGATTGTGGCTTGACTATCGCAATGCACACATATTGGAGGTACCGGTCTTTCCCAATTAGGAATATCCTCTATAAAATGGCGTAGCCATTCAGCCTCTTCACAACCTTTGTCCAAGGCTATCAGCTCAGATTCCATCGTGGATCTAGCTATCACAGTTTGCTTAGAGGATTTTCATGCAACGGCTGCACCGGCTAGTGTAAACACGTAGCCACTCGTGGACTTAGAGTCCTTAATATCAGATATCCAATTCGCGTCGCTATACCCTTCAAGTACAGCGGGATATCTCCCGTAGTGCAGTCCAAGATCACGAGTATACCTCAAGTATCTCATAACCTTTACTATTGCCTTCCAGTGCATAGCACCGGGGTTACTCGTATATCTACTGAGCTTACTAACCGCATAGGCAATATCCGGCCTAGTACAGCTCATAAGATACATCAGACTACCAATAACCCGAGCATATTCCACTTGTGAAATACCTTCTCTGTGGTTCTTGGTTAGATGATTATTTGTATCAAATGGTGTCCTAGCCACTTGACTATCATCCTTGTTAAATTTCTCAAGGATTTTGTCAATATAATGTGATTGGCTTAACACGAGACCATCAGGTCTCCTAATGATTCTAATCCCGAGGATTAAATCAGCCAAACCCATATCCTTCTTGTCAAATCTCGCATTTACCATGTTTTTGGTAGACTTGATCATCCGATCATTACTACCAACGATGAGAATATCATCGACATATAAACAAAGAATGACGTAGCCGTCTATCGTTTCCTTAACGTAGACACATTTGTCACTTTCGTTTATTTTAAACCCGTTAGTTAACATCGCATGGTCAAACTTCTCGTGCCACTGCTTAGGCGCTTGTTTTAAACCATAGAGCGATTTAACCAACTTACACACTTTTCTCTCTTGGCCCGGAACCACGAACCCTTCGGGTTGTTCCATATAGATTTCCTCATCTAATTCGCCATTTAGGAAAGCGGTTTTCACATCCATTTGATGAACTTCCAAGTTCCGCAACGCGGCTATGGCAAGTATCATCCTAATGGAATTTATTCTCGTCACGGGAGAATACGTGTCGAAGTAATCGAGGCCCTCGCGTTGCCTGTAACCCTTGATTACAAGCCTAGCCTTATACTTCTCGATGGAACCGTCCGGTTTCATCTTCCTTTTAAAGACCCACTTGGATCCTAAGGGTTTACTACCCGGAGGGAGATCAACCAGTTCCCAAGTGTGATTCTGTAGAATAGAATCCACTTCACTTTTTATAGCCTCTTTCCACATTGGTCCTTCCGTAGAAGTCACGGCTTCTACATACGTTCGAGGCTCGTTCTCTATCAAACAAGATAGAAAATCGGGTTCATTTTCTAATAAACAAGTTAGAGTACCCGAATCGTACTCTAACAAGTAAGTTAGAAAATCAGGACCGAATGTTTTTCCAACTCTCGCCCGCTTACTGCGTCTCGTCTCGAGCTCGGGTTCTCTCTCGGATTCCCCACTATCATTATCCATAGTTTCGTCAAACGTTCGTTTTGACGTACTTGGTCCCTCGTTGGACCTACAAGGAAATATATTTTCGAAAAAATATGCATTCCTTGATTCTATTATCGTGTTCTCGTGTACATCCGGATTATTGGACTCGTGTACTAAGAACCGATAAGCACTACTATTATGTGCATAGCCCATAAAGATACAGTCCACCGTCTTAGGACCTATCTTTACTTTCTTAGGTGTTGGCACCAAAACTTTGGCAAGACACCCCCACACTTTCAGGTACTGGTAGGAAGGTTTCCTACCGTTCCACAGCTCATAAGGAGTCTTATCAAGCTTCTTTCGGGGTACCTTATTCATAAGGCAGTTACTTGTCAAAATCGCCTCACCCCAAGCATCTTGAGGTAGGCCCGAACTTATAAGCATCGCATTCATCATATCTTTCAATGTACGATTTTTTCGTTCGGCAACACCGTTCGATTGAGGTGAGTAAGGTGCAGTACGCTCGTGTATTATACCTACACTTGCACAGAAGTCACCAATAGGTGCTTCGTACTCACCACATCTATCGCTTCTAACCTTCTTAATTCTCCGATTAATTCTCCGATTAAGTTGGTTTTCCACTTCATTCTTATAAAGAACGAATTTATCAACGGCTTTGTCTTTGCTCTTAAGCAAATACACATAGCAGTATCGTGTGCTATCGTCGATAAATGTGATAAAATACTTATTACCACCTCTCGTTTGTATCGATGGTTCAGTTTCCCTTTAGCGTACAGGGTTCGGTCTCAACTTTCGACCTCATCCAGTTTCGGCCCTTGCACCTCTCGTGGACTCTGTTGCACGAGAGTTGTGCTCTCGGTGCACCACTACACGAGAGTAGGTGGACTCTGTTGCACGAGAGTTGTGCTCTCGGTGCACCACTACACGAGAGTAGGTGCAAGGGCCCAACTTTCGACCTCATCCAGTTTCGGCCCTTGCACCTCTCGTGGACTCTGTTGCACGAGAGTTGTGCTCTCGGTGCACCACTACACGAGAGTAGGTGGACTCTGTTGCACGAGAGTTGTGCTCTCGGTGCACCACTACACGAGAGTAGGTGGTCTCGGTTCGGTTCTGGCCGAACCAAGTGGCTAGCCGGCGCACACGAGCTCGGGCTTGAATCAAGCCTTTTTCAAGCTCTGCTAGTTGGAATTTGATTTGCACCCCCTCGCGCGAGAGAGCCTCTATGCTATACAATTCTACAAGCTTCAAAAGAGCTCTTGTATATAAGGGGGGAAAATCTTCATTCCAAAGCAATGTGGGACAAAAGCTCACTTTTTCCCTTCATTTTCCAACTCAAATGGGTCTACTTTGAGAATCAATATCTCATTCACCCATTATCCGTTTTGAGCGTACAATATATCGATCTCTTCGTCTCACTACGAAGTATCCGAATCCACTTTAACCCGACCCAAATCGGTAGTGGACCCCACTGATAATTGTACCACAAAATAGCCACTTAACATGCCATTTTATGCCATTTTAAGCTATTTTTTTCAACATTAAATGTTTAAAAAGTAAGATCTAATTAATTAATTCATTGATATACGAATCAAATTTAATTGTTTCTAATTTATTTATATATGAATTGACTTTAGTTAACAAAACTTTTTAATTAAAAAAATACTTTTTAATATATATTATGCTTTTATTTTATATTTGAAATTATATAAAAAGTACAAATTGAATTATTGTATAAGACATGGTTGCAGTAGGTGCTAGGTGCTAGTCGGGCGGTAGAATAACGCCTAGCGCCTAGACGGCCTAGGCGGCTAACTAAAAAAAAGCATTGCACGTGTGTGTGTGGGTATATATATATAATGAAAAAAAAAAAATTAGCAAGGCCTAATCGGCCGAGTTAACTCATCTAACTTGACCGAATTTGGCCGAGTTAGGCGTCTAGGTGGCCGCCTAGGGGGGAAATTGCCACGGCTTAGGAGCACCTAGCGCCTAGGCCGATTTTTGCAACAGTGGTATAAGATATCTATTTCGTCAATCATAAGTAGGTTTAATTGAGGACAAGATTTGAATAATTTTAGGTTAAATTTATATAATTTATTTTTTCTGTACAATTAGTTTAAATTTTTGAATTAAGATCTTAATTTTGAATAATTTTATTTTATTAAATCAGTTCTAACAATTTAATATGAACTTTATTTTGAATAATTTTTTTTTATTAAATCAGTTCTAATAATTTAATATTAAGTTTACAAATTAAAATTTTGGGGGCTAGGAGGGGGGTGGCAGGCAACTGAGTTTGAGAAAGATGATGAGTAGAGGAGGAAAAAGGTTTTGGCCCCGCCTCTACCTTGGTGGTTTAGAGGTGGCTTCTTGATTGATTGATTTATTTATTTTGTTTGCTAAATGACATGGCATCCTAGTCAATCAACCACATTAGTGACACATAAGCAAACTTAACAGTGTTGAACTGACAAAGTCTTCTGAGATTAAATTGACCAATTTAACGGTATAGGACTAACATTAACATTTTTCAATGGTGCTAGGATTACTTGGATTACTTAAACCTTCCATGACTGATATTATTATGTATTCTTTTTGTTAACTCTTGAGCTTGGGGAGTCCTAATGTGATTTTCAAAAAAATTACTCTAGTAGTAAAGGTCTCCCATTTTCCTCTAAAATATTTAATATACCTTTAATCACTTGACCAGTACCAAGCTCAAATTCAATGGGGTCACCCCTTTCATAGCTGGCATCAAATTCAGTTCCATCAGTAAGTTTTCCCTGCAAAGACCAGCAGTAAGCAGGCTACTAAATACAAATAATGCTCATTTTCTCAGATACAGGACGGATCTTTATTAGTGGCAGTATAACTAAACACAGTACGCCAGCTCAAAATACAAACTTAGTAACCATTTTTGCAGGAGTAAATCAAATATCTCATTTAAGTGCAGGTTCCACCATGCTAATATATAAAAATTACTCACTGTCAGTCTGTCACGCAGATAAATTTCAATTTTATAATTTGACTTTTTTCTTTATTATGTGTAAATATCAAGAATAGAAGTACTAGTAGTAATAGTTGTACTCACCCGATAGTGTACTTTAACTCTGTCACCTTTATGAGCCTGGAGTTCACAAGTCTTTGGCTTATACTGCAACAATTGAGCCAAAAGCACAGAAGAATAATAAGGAGCGGGTTCTAAATAAGCAATACATGAAGCAAGTCCAAATATAAAAATCAATATTAAGGGGAGAAATAGAAAAACATATCTCAAAAATTAGATAAGTTATGTCAGTGAAAGCAGGGGGCTTGACCTTGTGTCAAACAATGTGAACTCTAATTTGGGCACATACTTCTTTCTTGATTATCTCTAATGGCAATTAAGAGACCAGAATATATGTGATACACAGTAAGTGAGTAACTAATTAGATGATTAGTGCCAAACTTCCGGGAAATAGAGAGCCTAATATCAAGTGTTTTTAGCTTATTTAATTCAATAATCAATAAGAAATTCTGAGTGGACCATATATTATTCACAATCCGAAGTCATAAATTATACCTAATCACCCTAATCACAATCCACGATTCATACAATATCACCTAATATTCTATCTAATAAGATGAGATATATGAAATCAAAGATAATCAATTCCAGGCAGCAATGCTTTTTGCATATGAATATCATAGAGATTTAGGAGTTATTTGTGGCCAAGTTCTACTACATGAACTCTCAAATTCTACTCCCTCATTTGTACTCCCTGATGTGGCAAGCCTGGATTGGTTATTTTCAACATGTGGGTCCACAGAAAAATGTCTACATCAAAAACATGTGAGAGGGAGTACAAGTGAGAGTATAAAATGGGAGTACACCAAGTATTTTTCATTTGTGGCCCCAACATCCACCTCTTTCTCCACTATCTCACTCTATCACAAATAATTCTTATCCACATCAATTTGAAGTTATTTTTAATTATTTATGACCCCACCATTTGACCCACTATATTTTAATTATTTCTTTATCCATTTTATTTATAAATTTATATTTTATTTCTTTATCTATTTTACTCCAACATGCCTACGAAAATGTACAAAATATTCAAACTGGAATTGTTAAAAAATAATTAAATAAAAAGATAATTAAAGTTAATTACTTAAAATAAATTAAAGTACATAAAAATTAAAATACAAAGCGATTAAAAATACATTGAAGTACATAATAATTAAAATACAAAGCGATTAAAAATAAATTAAAGTACATAAAAATTAAAATACAAAGCGGTTAAATTAATTGCCGCTGTTGCTCCATATATGCTAAACCAAATCCGCGCGGAGTTAATGATGCAATTGCGAGTCATGTAACTAGGCGGAAATGAAGAAAATTGAAGATTACCCGGAAGTTGGGCCTTTTGTGGAAATTGAGAGTTTTGTATAAATTGAAAATTTGGTGGAAATTGAAAATTTGTTTGAAATTGAGAATTTTGGGAAGATGGTTGAGAAAAATGAAAATTGGATTGTGAATTTTGATTGGAAGTATTGTCTTTTTCCATTATGATAAAAGAAATTGAGAGAATAATAGAAATGAATTGAGAGTGGGATAAACTGTAAAAAAATTGTGAAGACATATGGTATTTATAAATAAATAAATAAATAAATATATATATATATATATATATATATATATATATATATATATATATATATATATATATATATATATATATATATATTTTAAGTATCCGTTGCCAGCAACGGCTGGAAATGTGACCGTTGATGGCAACGGATACAATTCTGGCCGTTGCTCGGCCAGCAAAGGCCAGATTTGTATCAATTGAGAGTGGCCGCCAACTGGCGGCCACTCTCAATTGCCCAGCCGGGCGCTTGTCGCACACGCGCCCGCTGGGTGGTCAGTGAGACGCAATTTGCGTCTCACTGCTTTATTTATTTATATTTTTTTAATATTTATGACATTATGCCTTCATTTGCAGGATAATTATTTTTGAATTATCCCCACCCCACATTAGCTATTAACTCTAGTTGGAAAAAATTCAAACTGAAATAACTCCATATTATCCACTAGTGTGGATGCTCTTAAGAATCGAAGTTAGAGATATAATTGGTCGCGATCGGGTCCACGGCTAACAACGGTGAAGCTCCCACGTAATAATACGCATCACTACCCAATAAGGACAGAGACATGATTGCGGTTTGCCATGTCAGCTTCTAAGATTTTTTTTTTTTTTTTTTTTTTTGAAAACAAAGATAATTCATTAATTCAAATCCAAACGAAGGGTATTACAAATGATAGAGGGAGGTTCCGTGAACCACTCCGAGCAACCAGACAAAGAAACGGACTGCCTAGCTAACAGATGGGCCGCCTGTTTCGCAGATCGCTTAGTAAAGATTAAACTGCATTGAGCAAATAAGTTCATAAGATGTTTAATATCCTCTAAAATGAGGTGAAAAGATGAATCTCCAGCATCCGAATTGATACTCTGGACCACTTTTAGGGAGTCAGTTTCAATAACAATGTCGCTGACCGTGAAAGTCTTGAGCCAAGATAGGGCTTCACGAATGGCAACAGCTTCTGCCTCTTTGGAAGAATATATACCTCTCCAGTGAGCTCCCCTTGCAGCCACAAACTGTCCAAGGTCATTCCTTAATACGCAACTGAAGCCCATGCATCCTTCCTCTGTATTAATAGCCGCATCAACGTTGAGTTTCAAGAAACCTTGTTGTGGCTTGCTCCAACGTTCTAATGTCGCAGTTGTTCTAGGGTAGTGATCTTCGCCCTTTGTAGCCTCGACCCAAGCAGAGAGATGGGACTGTGTCCTCAATATTAGGCTGTTAACCGGGTCAATGGTTTTGTGATTCCAGATGATGTTATTCCTTAAGTTCCAGATGTTCCAGCATACCATGGCAAGAGTGCAGAACTGATAAGAAGATAGGGACTTCAGTGCACTGCTTACCCACGTTTGAAAGTTGTCAACGTTGAAATGAAGGGAGTGGAATTGAAGATAGCTCCAGCAAGACTTTGCGTAATCACAATCAGCAAAAAGGTGAAGGGTATTCTCATTGCCATTGCTACATAGGCTACAGTTTGTGTTGCAATTGACGTGCCTCTGTCTCAGATTATCCTTGGTGGGAAGGCAAGAGATGCATGCCTGCCAAAGAAAAGTTTTGACCTTCGGTGGAACCTTACAATTCCATAATCTGCTCCACATCATGATATCCTCAGCTCTCAGTTATCCTCTAATAGCTTTATAACAACTTTTTACAGTGAACTTGCCGCTTTCGTCCGGCCCCCAAGTGATTTTGTCATGAATCTGCTGGTTGGGAAGAGGGATCTTCATAATTAAGTTAGCATCTCTAGGATCGAATATGTTCCGAATAGTAGGTTCATCCCAGCTATGAGTGTCGGAATCAATGAGAGCTTCCACTTTAGAATCTTCCATGAAGGGGAACGGGAAAGTTAGAACCTTTGGATTGTTGTTATACGATAGCCAATTATCTCCCCATATTCGAGTATGACATCCATTACCAATCCTCCATCTGGTATGCTTTTGGATGATATCTTGCGTGGCCATCAAGCTGCTCCAGATAAAGGACGTATTGGCACCCACCTTAGCATCAAGAAAAGAAGAGTTAGGATAATATCTTGCTTTGAAAAATTTTAGAGACCAAAGAGTTGGGGTCACTGGTTAATCTCCAAGCCTGTTTACTAAGGAGAGCTAAGTTAAAACCATGAAGATCCCGGAACCCGAAACCTCCCCATTTTTTTTGTGTGCACAGGAAACTCCAACTCTTCCAGATTATCCCTTTGCTCTGGTTGCCACCACCTCTCCACCAATATGAGTTCATGGTAGTCTGAATTGCATTGATTAAACCTTTTGGCAATTGGAAAACCCCCATGGCATAGGACGGGAGAGCTTGAAGGACAGATTTCAAAAGAATCTCTCTCCCCGCTTTAGATATGAACCTGTGATTCCACCCATGAATGCGGCTCACAATCCGTTGTTTGATAAAACTTAGAATCTCCGTTCTGTTTCTGCCCATAATCATAGGAAGTCCCAGGTAGTTGCCGTTGCTTCCACTGTGATGAATCCTCAAAACATTGCTAATCTGATCTCTCATGGTAGTCGGGGTGTTTTTGCTAAAAGCCAGGGTGGACTTGGATAAATTAATGCATTGTCCAAAGGCAGTTTCGTAATCCTTGAGCAGATTTTTTATATTAGTAGCTTCTTCCACTGATGCTTTAAAGAAAACAAAGCTATCATCCGCGAAAAATAAATGGCTGATAGATGGTGCACCTCTGGCTATTGTGAACCCATGCAGACTGCCCCTTCTCTCACTTTCCCTTGTCATTGCACTGAACCCTTCGGCCACCAAAATAAACAAGTAAGGAGAGATTGGATCTCCTTGTCTTAATCCCCTTTGGGGTATAATTGGTCCAATTTCCTGTCCTTTATTCAAGACAAAGTAGCTTACAGAAGATACGCACTCCATAATTAAGTTGATCCATTTAACATCAAAACCCATCTTGACCATGATATTTCGCAGCAATGGGCATTCTAATCTATCATAAGCCTTGCTGATATCCAATTTTAAGGCAGCTAATCCATTCTTCCCCTGACTCTTACATTTCATATAATGTTGCATTTCAAACGCAATCATTATATTATCGGTGATCAATTTCCCAGGGACAAAAGCTCCTTGATTAGCAGAGACCAAACCATCCAACAATCCCTTTAGTCTGTTAGCCAAAGCCTTAGCTAGAATCTTATATGCAACTGAGCATAAGGCAATGGGCCTTAAATCAGCCATAGACTCTAGAATGGACTTTTTGGGGATAAGAACAATCTGAGTGGTATTGATGTTCTTAGGGAGCTTTCCAGTGGACATAAATTCATTGCATAAATCAACCATACTGTCACTCAAGATATCCCAATAAGACTGAAAAAAGCCCAGGTTGAAACCGTCAAAGCTCGGACTCTTGTCAGGGTGCATGCCAAAAACTGCTTTTCTAATCTCAGGGACGGTAAAACGATTCAAGAGCATTTTATTTTGAGAGCTAGTTATGCTAGTATGAATGCAATTCAGAACAGGGTTACAATTACCCGCCTCTGAAGAAAAAATATGTGAGAAATAATCCCTTACCAGAGAGTCCAAATCTGGGTCTTGGGATATCCAGTTTCCGTTCTGATCACGGAGCCTTAGGATCTCGTTGTTCCTCCTTCTCTGTGTGACGGCATTGTGAAAGAATCTCGTGTTGTTGTCACCTCCTTTGAGCCAAAACAACTTTGCCCTCTGCTTCCAAAACTGATTTTGCCTACCCAAAATGTTTAAGAATTGGGTCTGGACCACAGAGAACTCATGAATACTTCGACCGTCAATTCTTGGTCTGAGATAATCCATACGCCGTTTGAGACTATCAATTTGGGGTTGCATGTTATTATTTAAATCTTTACCCCATTTCCACACCTCGAGGCTGCACATTTCGAATCTAGAGACAAGCTGTAGACCTTCAGAGTTGGACCAACACTGCTGAACAATTTCACGGCAACGGGCCTCCTTTAACCAATAGTCCTCGGATTTAAAACTTCTTCTTCTCCTTGTGCATGTTGTTGAAACCGGCCAAACTGCAAGGTGCATGTGATCACTGTTTGGGGCTTCGAGGGATTCTGCTCTAGCACCTTCAAATTTATCCAACCATGCATTATTGACCAGAATTCGATCCAATTTTTCCCTAATCCAGTGAGGGGATCCTCTACCCTTTTCCCAAGTGAGTTGATATCCCTTGAAAAGGTAGTCCCGTAAGTCACTGAAGTCAATCGCCTCTTTGAATCCTTCCATCAGCCATCTCGGTTGACATGCACCACCAATCTTCTCATCTCGAGAAAGAACATCGTTGAAGTCGCCCATGAGCATCCATGGGAGCGTTGAGGCCATTGATAATTGTTTGAGAAGGCTCCAAGTGATTCTCCTTCTATTTCTCTCTGGGTTCCCATAGAAACCTGTGAATCTCCAAGTGGAAGGAGGAGAACTCAATTTTACAGTAGCGTCAATGAAGTTACTAGAGCTGCCTGTAATCTCAATGTGTAGTGGTTTTTTCCAAAACAAGGCTAGGCCTCCACTTAGGCCCACACAATCAACCGAACATAAATTATCAAAATTCAATTTCGTCATAGTATCCTCCAACTGCACTGCACCAAGCTTTGTTTCCATTAAAAAATAAAAGAATCGGCTTTTTGGTGTGGACCATGTCCACGAGGACTTGAACCGTCGTAGGGTTGCCGAGTCCCCGACAGTTCCAAGAAATGAAACTCATTGGGATAGGCGGGCTTGCGTCGCAGGTCCCGCCTCTAATAAGTTTTTTGAGAGACTCGGGTCAGCTTCTGAAGTGATGAAGTCCATATTCAGTTCCAAATCAGTGGAATCTAGACCTTTCCTCTTTTTCCTCTGCTCTGGCCGAAGAGTAACTTGATTTCCCAAAGTCAATGGGCCTAGCATGGTGGGCTGGACTTTTGGATCAAAATAATTCCAAGTACCAGATGGTGGTAAGTTAGTGAACTGGTTGACAGACAACAACATCGGTTCATTAGCCATAGGTTGGCTTCTAGTATCTCCAACTGTATACGAGAATGCATTAAATGCCTGATGCTTTTCATTGCTACCTTCTATCCCCTGCGCTTGCATTGCGCCAGTCTGAGTATTACCCGGAGGATAAGGAGCATGCTCGTAATCCCTTTGTCCACTAGGTACCTCGTACCTAGGGATTCCCGTATGATGGTTGGCCGGATTACTGGTGGTGGATGACTTGTTTTCCGGCGGTGTTCCCCGTTCTGGTCGCTGGGCGAAGAGCCACCTATTTGCTTGTGAATGTTGACGTCTGCCCGTTGCTCTGAGCTCTGGTCCATATGGTCGTATCGTCTCCGCCTCATCAGAATAAAATTTTTGGACGGAGGACCTCTCACTGTGTCCGATCAACCCACAAAAGAAGCAAAATGTGGGGAGCCTCTCATACTTGCATTCCAAAGTTAGGACTTCTCCCGCTGCATTCTTGATCTTGATTCTTTGGTGAAGTGGCTTTCAGTGTCCAGCCGAACTCTCAACCTAATGAACCCCATCCAAGTGCCATCATGGTTTGAAAGGTCGACCTTAACAAAAATCCCCAGTTGGGATCCAATAAATTCTGCCATTTTGTGGTTGATCATTCTTTTGGGTAGCTTGTATGTTTGTACCCAAAACTCGGCTTTGGATAGGTCAACATCAAAGGGAGATTCGTTTTCCTGTAGCTGATGTAAGGTGAGAAGGTGTTGGTCAAAGGACCATGGTCCATTCGCGAGGACATTGCGCATATCCTTCTCGTGGAAGAACTGAAAAATGAAAAGGTTGGATGCTAACTCCTTTGCCATCATTCCTTTGACCGGGCGCCATGTGGTAGCCATAGTTTCTTTCAAAAAGTTAAACTTTACTGCTTTATCAGTTAGCAGTGTGCCCACGAGGGTGAAGACTGTTGGAAAAAATAGCTTAAAATGGCATAAAATGGCATATTAAGTGGCTATGCACGAACATGTACTGCTTTATCAGTTCCATGTTTCGGCCTGCACGAATCTGTACTGCTTTCTGTGTTCGTTGGGTGTTCAATTCTTACTGTTACCGAATTAATTCTTTGAATTAATTCCAATCTTAAATTTTGAATTGAAACTCATGGTAATGGTTGCTGTTACCAGGTGTAGTGGGGGTGCCCTTAAGTGCCTAATTAAAAGCTATTTAAGTCCTCCACCCCTATATAAGAAGGAGTTGGGCAGTAGAGTTTTTACACACATAAATTTGGAACACGAAAGTTCATCTTTTAGCCTCAAAACCTCTCTGCTTCTACTCTTTCTTTAGCCATATTGTGTTCTAACCTTGTCTTGCTCGCCGGATTCTTTGTTTGAATGCTCAAACATTGAATCATAGCAAGTTTTATCATGGGAAGCCTAGGCCACAACGCTCTTAGCATCTTTGGGAGGTGGCAAATAAGGTTTTAAGGAAAGAGTGATCGCTTGACTCTTGCAAAAACCCAACACCAAACACTAGCCAAATTCTCCATCTTTCCTTCCCTATTTTTCCAGAAAATAATAATCTTATTTTTGATTATTATTTTGGTTTTTCCACCAACGGATCCAACAGTCTTAAAACCTTATTCCTTGTTTTCCCGTTGGTTGTTTTCTCTAATTTCCTTGAAGAAATGGAGAACCCCGAGTTGCCTATCGTTAACAATGGGGAAGAAAATGTTGTTGAGAACAACAATGGAGGAAACGGCAACAATGTTGCTAATTCCCAAGCTACACCAGTGAACGTTGGTTCACAAGATGGTGGGAGCACTGAGGGATATATTCCCTTGTCTCGGTACCGAAGGCAGAAAAGCCGGAGAAGTTCACCGGTGTTGGTTCGAACTTCAAGAGGTGGCAACAGAAGATTTTGTTCTACCTAGCAACTCTCGGCTTGGCAAGGTTCTTGTCCGAGAAGGTTCCCGAGTTGAAGGAACAAGATGCACAATCCGTGATGGCAGTTGGCTATTGGAAGGATTCGGACTTCCTTTGCCGAAACTACATCCTGAATGGATTGTGTGACACGCTGTATGATGTATATCGAAAGATAAGTACATCAAAAGCGTTGTGGGAAGCTTTGGATCATAAATACCGAAGTGAGGATGCCGGCTCAAAGAAGTTTGTGGTTGGCCGATTCCTCGACTTCAAAATGGTTGATTCAAAAACCGTGCTAAGTCAGGTAGAAGATTTGCAATTAATCTTCGATGAGATCCGTGACGAGGGCATGGTGCTAAGTGAAGCCTTCCAAGTGGGATCCGTGATCCATTTGTTGCCTCCAGGTTGGAAGGACTTCAAGAACTACCTTAAGCATAAGCGAAAGGAAATGAATCTGGAGGACCTGATCCAGCGACTCAGGATTGAGGAGGGGAACAGGACGAATGATAGGAAAGTTCCTATCGTTGTTGGCGCTAAGGCCAATGTTGTGGAGCACGGTAAGAGCACCAAGAGGAACAAGAAGGACCATGGTTGCAGTAGGCGCTAGGCGCTAGTCGGGCGCCCGGACAGTGCCTAGCGCCTAGGCGGTCTATGCGGCGCCTAGGCGGAATCTAGGCGGCGCTAGGCGGGCGCCAAGAAAACAGTGCTAGACTTGCAGTTTGACAATTTTAATGAGGTTGTTTTCAACATTTACTCAAATAACACATCCAAATAAATGAATTAATGATAATTCATAAGTCATAACATCAAAACAATGGTTTTCAACAAAAAAAAAAAAAAAAACATTAAAAACACTCAATATGAAATACTCAAATACTTCAATCATCCAAAGTATCAAACTAGTCTACTAGTGTATATATGTCAGATTATATATATGTATGCACGCGCGCGTGCACACACATACACACACACATATATAATAAAAAAATAGGCCGAGTCAATCGGGTTAACTCGACCGAAATGGACGAGTTAACTCGACTAACTTAGACGCTAGGCGGCCAAATCGGCCGAGTTAGGCGCTAGGCGGGCGCCTAGGCGGCCGGTAACCTAGGCGGGCGCCTAGGGGGGAAATCGCCACGGTCTAGAGGCGCCTAGCGCCTAGGCGGGCGCCTAGACCGATTTTTACAACCCTGAGAAGGACAAGCGAAAGCTAGGTCCGAAAGGTGGCGTTACCAAGAACAAGTTTCCTGGTGAATGCTACAATTGTGGCAAGCATGGCCACAGAGCATCTGAATGCTAGGCTCCACGGAAGAAGAACAAGAGTTCTGAAGCCAATGTTGTTGGAGATAGCAGTCAGAAGGAAGTCGAGATTAGCCTTTTGGCTATGGTGACCGAGGTGAACCTCGTGGGCTCAAACCCTCGTGAGTGGTTCATTGATACCGGTGCAACCAGGCACTTGTGTTGCAACCGAGAAATGTTCAACACCTTTGAGACCGTTGAGGATGAAAAGGTGTGGATGGGAAACTCTGCTCAGTCTGCTGTGGAAGGCATGGGCAAGGTGGTTCTGAAGATAACTTCCGGGAAGGAACTGACGTTGAACAACGTGCTGTATGTTCCTGAGCTGAGGAAGAATCTTGTGTCTGGCTCACTGTTGAGCAAGCATAGCTTTCGCATGGTGTTCGAGTCAGAAAAGGTTGTTTTGTTTAAGTTAGGGATGTTTGTTGGTAAATGATATGTAACCGATGGGCTTTTAAGCTCAGTGTAATTCCTATTATCAATAAAAGCAAAGTTAATTCAGTTTACTTGCTTGAGTCTTCCAATTTGTGACATGGTAGACTAGGTCATGTTAATTTTAATTCTATGCATAGATTAATTAGCATGGACCATATTCCAAACTTTCAAATTGACACAAATAACAAGTGTGAAATTTGTGTTGAGGCAAAACTAACGAAAGTACCTTTCAAATAGGTTGAAAGGAAAACTGAACCACTTGAATTAATCCATAGTGATTTGTGCGATTTTAGATCGATACAAACGAGAGGTGGTAATAAATACTTTATCACATTTATCGACGATAGCACACGATACTGCTATGTGTATTTGCTTAAAAGCAAAGATGAAGCCGTTGATAAATTCATTCTTTATAAGAATGAAGTGGAAAACCAACTTAAATGGAGAATTAAAAAGGTTAGAAGCGATAGAGGTGGTGAGTACGAAGCACCTATTGGTGAATTCTGTGTGAGTGTAGGTATAATACACGAGCGTACTGCACCTTACTCATCTCAGTCGAATGGTGTTGCCGAACGAAAGAATCGTACATTGAAAGATATGATGAATGCGATGCTTATAAGTTCGGGCCTACCTCAAGATGCTTGGGGTGAGGCTATTTTGACGAGTAATTACCTTTTAAATAAGGTACCTCACAAGAAGCTCGATAAGACTCCTTATGAGCTGTGGAACGGTAGGAAACCTTCCTACCAGTACCTGAAAGTGTGGGGGTGTCTTGCCAAAGTTTTGGTGCCAACACCTAAGAAAGTAAAGATAGGTCCTAAGACGGTGGACTGTATCTTTATTGGCTATGCACATAATAGTAGTGCTTATCGGTTCTTAGTACACGAGTCCCATAATCCGGACGTACTTGAGGACACGATAATAGAATCAAGGAATGCATATTTATTCGAAAATATATTTCCTTGTAGGTCCAACGAGGGACCAAGTACGTCAAAACGAAAGTTTGACGAAACTATGGATAATGATAGTGGGGAATCTGAGAAAGAACCCGAGCTCGAACCGAGACGCAGTAAGCGGGCGAGAGTTGGAAAATCATTCGGTCATGATTTTCTTACTTACTTGTTAGAGTATGATTCGGGTACTCTAACTTATTTATTAGAAAATGAACCCGATTTTCTATCTTGTTTGATAGAGAACGAGCCTCGAACGTATGTAGAAGCCGTGACTTCTACGGAAGGACCAATGTGGAAAGAGGCTATAAAAAGTGAAGTGGATTCTATTCTACAGAATCACACTTGGGAACTTGTTGATCTTCCTCCGGGTAGTAAATCCTTAGGATCCAAGTGGGTCTTTAAAAGGAAGATGAAACCTGATGGTTCCATCGAGAAGTATAAGGCTAGGCTTGTAATCAAGGGTTACAGGCAACGCGAGGGACTTGATTACTTCGACACGTATTCTCCCGTGACGAGAATCAACTCCATAAGGATGATACTTGCAATAGCCGCGCTGCGGAACTTGGAAGTTCATCAAATGGTTGTGAAAACCTCTTTCTTAAATGGCGAATTAGATGAGGAAATCTATATGGAACAACTCGAAGGGTTCGTGGTCCCGGGCCAAGAAAGGAAAATGTGTAAGTTGGTTAAATCGCTCTATGGTTTAAAACAAGCGCCTAAGCAGTGGCACGAGAATTTTGACCATGAGATGTTAACCAACGGGTTTAAAATAAACGAAAGTGACAAATGTGTCTATGTTAAGGAAACGATAGACGGCTACGTCATTCTTTGTTTATATGTCGATGATATTCTCATCGTTGGTAGTAATGATCGGATGGTCAAGTCTACCAAGAACATGTTAAATGCGAGATTTGACATGAAGGATATGTGGTTGGCTGATTTAATCCTTGGGATTAGAATCATTAGAAGACCTGATGGTCTCGTGTTGAGCCAATCACATTATATTGACAAAATCCTTGAGAAATTTAACAAGGATGATGGTCAAATGGCTAGAACACCGTTTGATACAAACATTTATCTAACCAAGAACCACAGAGAAGGTATTTCACAAGTGGAATATACTCGGGTTATTGGTAGCTTGATGTATCTTATGAGCTGTACTAGGCCGGATATTGCCTATGCGGTTAGTAAACTCAGTAGATATACGAGTAACCCCGGTGCCATGCACTGGAAGGAAATAATAAAGGTTATGAGATACTTGAGGTATACTCGTAATCTTGGACTGCACTACAGGAGATATCCCGCTGTACTTGAAGGGTATAGCGACGCGAACTGGATATCTGATATTAATTAAGGACTCTAAGTCCACGAGTGGCTACGTGTTTACACTAGCCGGTGCAGCCGTTGCTTGGAAATCCTCTAAGCAAACTGTGATAGCTAGATCCACGATGGAATCTGAGCTAATAGCCTTGGACAAAGGTTGTGAAGAGGCTGAATGGCTACGCCATTTTATAGAGGATATTCGTAATTGGGAAAGACCGGTACTTCCAATATGTGTGCATTGCGATAGTCAAGCCACAATTGGGATAGTATAGAGTCATATGTATAACGGTAAGTCTAGACATGTGCGTCGTAGACATAATACCATTAGAAAACTGCTCACAACTGGTGTTGTTTCGATTGACTACATAAAGTCAAAAGACAATATAGCGGATCCGCTGACTAAAGGGTTAGGAAAAGAAGTTGTGGAGAAGTTGACACGAGGAATGAGTCTAATGCCTTTGGACTAAAAAGTTCTATAGTGGATACCCAACCTAGCTGGCACCTAGGTTCAATGGGACAACTAAATTATGGAACGGAGCGCGTCACTGTGGGGGTCTCGGACTCCCTACCACTCCTCGTTAAAACAGTGACTCTAGCACGAGGCTAGCATGTTAATGCTTTAATGATTCTTGAGTATGCGGGATACTCGAGAAAGAATCACCTATGTAAGAGAGAAGTGAGGGTCGCTTCAAAGGAGAATTGTTGGGAAACAATTCTTTAGAAACTCTCGCAGAATCAGGAACGGTGACCCACGACCAAAACGGGCACACTCGTGAGAGCAAGAGCATGGTTGGGAGATTCCTGTGTGAGATATGTCATCGTTTACACAAACAGCAGTCGGTTCAAAGACATCGCGTTCTACCGTACAGCCACTAGAGTAAACATGTCTTCACAAGGGAAGGTTCAAAGGGTATAGTGACTCCCTATCTATCCTATGCAGGGATCGACCGTTTGAACACAGTTGTTTCCGATTTCAAAATACCCCAAAAATCAATTTTTCATTCATGTGGGGGATTGTTGGAAAAAATAGCTTAAAATGGCATATTAAGTGGCTATTTTTTGGTACAATTATCAGTGGGGTCCATTTCCGATTTGGGTCGGGTCAAAGTGGATTCGGATTCTTCATAGTGAGACGAAGAGATCGATATATTGTACGCTCAAAACGGATAATGGGTGAATGAGATATTGATTCTCAAAGTAGACCCATTTGAGTTGGAAAATGAAGGGATAAAGTGAGCATTGTCCCACATTGATTTGGAATGAGGATTTTCCCCCCTTATATACAAGAGCTCTTTTGAAGCTTGTAGAATTGTATAGCATAGAGGCTCTCTCGCACGCGCGCGCGCCCGGGGGGGGGGGGGGGGGTGCAAATCAAATTCCAACTAGACGAGATTGAAAAAGGCTTGATTCAAGTCCGAGCTCGTGAGCGCGGGCACGAATGTCGTCCGAAAATTGACTGGCCTTACGGGCTAAGTTATGCCAAGCTTCGGAATCATTTTCCAACACACGCCACTGGATGTGGCCTAAACCACAGAGGTTTCGGCCTCAAACTACTAGTTATGTCTGGGCCTTGCGAGCCGAGACTGTGTAAGGGCCATGGCCAAAACTTCCATGTTTCGGCCTGATGGTCGAAACTGGAAGTTTCGGCCTGCACGAACCTGTATTGCTTTCTGTGACCATTGGGTGTTCAATTCTTACTGTTACGGAATTAATTCTTTGAATTAATTCCAATCTTAAATTTTGAATTGAAACCCATGGTAATGGTTGCTGTTACCAGATGTAGTGGGGGTGCCCTTAAGTGCCTAATTAAAAGCTATTTAAGTCCTCCACTCTTATATAAGAAGGAGTTGGGCAGTAGAGTTTTTACACACAGAAATTTGGAACACGAAAGTTCATCTTTTAGCCTCAAAACCTCTCTGCTTCTACTCTTTCTTTAGCCATACTGTGTTCTAACCTTGTCTTGCTCGCCGGATTCTTTGTTTGAATGCTCAAACATTGAATCATAGCAAGTTTTATCCTGGGAAGCCTAGGCCACAACGCTCCTAACATCTTTGAGAGGTGGCAAATAAGGTTTTAAGGAAAGAGTGATCGCTTGACTCTTGCAAAAATCCAACACCAAACACTAGCCAAATTCCCCATCTTTCCTTCTCTATTTTTCCAGAAAATAATAATCTTATTTTTGATTATTATTTTGGTTTTTCCACCAAAGGATCCAACAAAGACTCCATCATCATCGGTGTTCCAAGCTTCGTCTTCCTCAAGAGGCATGTCAACCTCCACATCATCCTGGAGGTTCAGAGCTTCGTAGTGTGATTCCAGTGTTTCCTTCCCTTTACTGCTTGACGCCATGGATTTGGTGGATGCACGTAGTTGACGGTGGGTAGCAAACAAGACAGAGGATAGGCAAAAGCAAGGACTCTTTTTCGTGCAATAACTCAGGCTGTAAGAATGCCAAAAACTTAATCTCTGGTTTAAAAGAACTGAGGTCCAGTTGTCATCTTTGAATGCTTTCATTGTGGTTGGTAGGGTTTCTCATAAATGAAGTAAAAGCACTGCAATAACTACCGGGAATAAAGACCGGAGGGACTTGTAGTAACACAAGAGGAAGAAGGAATGCTTGTTAACATGAACAAGAGGCTTCTAAGAAATTAAAAGAATGAAATCTTAAAGTTAAAATAACCTATATAATAATAATAATAATAATAATAATAATAATAATAATAATAATAATAATAATAATAATAATAATACTAACTCATTATTAAATTAAATAGAAAGTAGCTTACATTGTTAATTTCAAAAAAAAAAAAATGAAGAATCATACTAATTATTAGAGATCATGTTATTTTGAATCAAACCATTAATGTTACTTTCTCATCTAACCAGAACAAAGAGTTTGAAAATATTGAAATCAATCCATTAAATCATTAAAAAAATATCTAAAACAATCTCAATCTGAAATAAATCCATTAAATCATTAAAAAAAGTTCTAAAACAACCTCAATTTGAAATCAATCCATTAAATCATTAAAAAGTTCTAAAACAACCTCAATCTGAATAAAAATAAAAGATCAGATCATAAAAGGCATCAGATTATTATTCTCTTCATATGCCTTGTGAGAATTTAGGAACACAAATGCTAAGTAATAATCTTGCATGTTCAATACAACTAAATATTACATAGGCTTAAAGTGAAACTGGAAACTTAAATTGCAAAGAAATATACATGCATAGCAAAAAAATTACCAGATCAACTAAAAATAGTTAAAATTACTTTTATATATTGTAAAATGAAGAAAAAATTACCTGAATGTGTAGGATCTATCATGCACGGCCATTGAAGACTATATTTCTTGGTCGATCTGTTTACGTAGAAGGGTTTGAAATCAGTTGTGTACTGGGTTTAAGAGGTTGAAATGATAAAATTGCAAGCATATTTGTATTAATTTAGGCCATGATTTGCTGGGATTGAGATTTGAGGTGAAAGAATTTGCTCGGTTTCCATTTATGTTCAGGGCGAGGGTTTTTGCGCAGACATGCGAAGAAGACGACGGGAAATGGGGGAGGGGAATTTGGGTTGAGACGGGTGGGTTTGGGTTTTATATGTGGAGTGGTTGGGTCGGGTATGGGCTTGGCTGGTTTAGTTTATATATATATATATATATATATATATATATATATATATATATATATAAAAGAAAGTTCAAATGCGGCGGATTCTTCCCATGCGGCGTGCGGCGGAATTTCAGAATACACTAACAGTGTTAACAATATGCACCAATAGTGTAAAGAAAACACACCACAATGAAATGCAATAAAACATCAAAAAATACACAACAGACCCCAAAAAAATACACAATATAACTCACCACCCCCAATGATGTATTTCTGAACAGTGTATGGTGTTTTTACTCACACCTAATGGTGTGTATTTGGTGATGCGTACCTAATTTTCTTCTGTTTTTTGTGGTGTATTTTCCTAACGTTGATGGTGTATATTTGTTGAACTATTGGTGATGTCGCACCGTAAGACACCGCCGCACCTGAACTCGCCTCTCTCTCTCTCTCTCTCTCTCTCTATATATATATATATATATATATATATATATATATATATATATATATATATATATATATATATATTGAATCTGGTGAGGTTACCTTTGGTAGGCAAGGTGGTGAGGCTTAATCTCGTGCGTTTATTTGAGATGTTGGACGGATGAGATTGATGGTGTTTTTATGGCGCGTGTGAGACTTAGTTTACGTGGGGGGTTTTCTTGTCTTTTTAATTGTGTCTTAATTAGGTTATATTTATTTATATTAAAGTAATTGCAGATGTTATGGGCTTTGTGCGTGATAATTATGGTCATGATCGTTTAATATATTCAGTTCGTCTCTTCGCATTCCTCCCGGTTCTTCATCTCTGTGCGTCTGTGTATCTCTTCCGGCGCTCCCTTCGGTTTCTTTTTTTTTTTTTTTTTTTTTCACGGCGATCAGTTCAGCTACACTAAGTACAAGCAAAAGGCATGGCTGGCTCTTCTACCCGGAGTTCCAAGCGGTTGCGGGCGGCGTCTTCTGGTGGCGTTCCAGGTATTGTTCTTGTCTTGTTGTTTCGCATTGGGGGGGGGGGGGGGTTCGGTGCTGCATGTCGTTCTGGATGGTTTTTGTTATCGCAGCGGGGGTGGTTGCTATGTAGAGACGGCGGGGGGTGCCGGCGATGGTTTTTTTTTTTTTTTTTTTTTTTTTTTCCGGTCGGGTTGCAATATCCGGCGTGTGCATGTTTTTTGTGGCCTGGTACTGTCTGGGGACGGGGGTCTGTAGTTGGGTGTTCATCTGCGTTTTTGTGAGTGGTAGGGATTGTGATTCTAGAGAAATAAGTTTTAGTATTATAAAAGAACACTTCCTACACCAAAACAAAATCATAGAAGAACACTTCTACTCGATCATTAGTGTAGTGTTTCTGGAAGAAAAAAGAAAACAAAAAAAAAAAAAAAAGACAATAAGATTAATAAAAACCTTTTTTTTTTATGAATGGTATTTATATTACTACGTAATATATATATATATATATTCTCTATATACTATATAGATTTGTTATTCTCTTTTTATTTTGAAAGCAGATTTCTTGCTTAATTAGTCCTCTATTTTATAATTTCTAGGGTTTCCGGTGGGGATGTTGAATTTTTTTTTTTTCAATACCGGTTAGAAGTGGGTTTTTGTGATATAACACAACGGCGTGTGCGTTACCACTTTTGATAGTAAACCACTGGTTGGGTTCATTTGGGGGTTGTGCATTTTTTTTTTTTTATCTTGGTTTCATATTTTTACCTTGTTTGTGGTGTAGTATGTACATTTGTTTTTTTCCTGGATTCGTGTTGTTTAAATAGTTGGACCTGCCGTGGGGGGGGGGTGTGTGTATACGTAAGTATTAGTCTGTGCGTTGGCTGTATATTTTGGTTGCTATATTTTTTTTTTTTGTTTTTTAATTATCCATCGTTTCAAGTTTAATTATCATATTCCCAAACTTAAAACTGTTTGGTATAGATTTGTCAAAATTTTAAGTGATTTAACATTGTTGTTATATAACGATGGTTGTAATTTATGTCACAGCACTTTTCTTTTTCCTTTTGTTTACACTGTTAGGGTTACATTTGTCAAATTTTTATAGTTTTTCAATTTTTTCTTTTAGTTTCAGTTCGCATGTTGTATGTGCGTTTTATCAGTTCGGCCTTGTGCGTTTTTATTAATTTTTACAGTTTTAACATTATTTGTTAAATATGTTGGTTATAATTATTGTATCAACTCACGTTTGTTTTCCCTTATTAAAATTTGTAGGGTTTAAATGTGTTGGGTATTAAACAGTAACTATTTTATGTTTAAATGTTCCGCCCAATGAATCTTTTAAAAATTACCCTTATTACTATTATTACTGTTTTCATATATAGTCTAAGTTGTTGGTGCATTTTGCAACATTAGTCTGTGCGTTATTAAATTATATGCAGTATTAGTAATACTCTACGGATAACAGTGTTCGTATGTGCGTTTCATCTAGTGGCCTTGTGCATTCGCTTCTTTGCTAGTAATCCACCAAAGACTCGTTAAAACTTTATTTTCCTGTCAGAATTTCGGGTAGTACAAATATTAAGTTTTTTTAATTATTTTTACTGTGTGTTTTTGGTGATAGCATGGTGGGTGCGTTCGATATTGTGTTTCTTGAATATGTGTTTTTTATTCATTTTGTCCAATTTTTACAGCTTTAATATTATTTGTTAAACATGTTAAAATTTGTAGGGTTTATATAATAATATTTTTTAACCCTTATTAAAATTTGTAGGGTTTAAATATGTTGGGTATTAAATAGTAAGTATTTATGTTTAAATGTTCCGCCCAACGAATGTTTTAAAAATTACACCTATTACTGTTATTACTATTTTTATATATATTCTAACTGTGGGTGCATTTTGCAACATTAGTATGTGCGTTAGTAGATTATATGCAGTATTAGTAATACTCTACGGATAACAGTGTTCGTATGTGCGTTTCATCTCATGGCCTTGTGCATTCGCTTCTTTGCTAGTAATCCACCATAGCCTTGTTAGAAGTTTCTTTTCCTGTAAGAATTTCGGTTAGTACAATTATTAAGTTTGTTTTATTATTTTTACTGTGTGTTTTTGTTGATAGCATGTTGGGTGCGTTTGACATTGTGTTTCTTGAATGTGTTTTTTATTCATTTGTCCAATTTTTACAGTTTTAATATTATTTGTTAAACATGGTTATAATTATTATATCATCTCACGTTTTTTTTTCCTTATTAAAAATTTTAGGGTTTAAATGTGTTGGGTATAAAACAGTAACCATTTATGTTTAAATGTTCCGCCTAACAAATCTTTTAAAAATTACACTTTTACCAATTGTACCGTTTTTTTATGTTTTATAACTGTGGGTGCATTTTGTAACATCTGTGTGTGCGTTATTAATTTTTATGCAGTGTTAGTAATACTATACTCCTAACAGTGTTGGTATGTGCGTTTATCTAGTTGGCGTGTGCATTCGGTAACTTTGCTAGTAATCCACCAAAGCTTTGTTAGATCTTTCTTTTTCGGTTAGAATCTCGGTTAGTAAAATTTTTAAGTTCATTTTTAATTTTTTTTACTGTGTGTGTTTGTTGATAGCAGCGTGGGTGCATTTTGTAACAGTTGTGTGTGCATTATTAATTAACATGTAGTGTTAGTAGTAGGATACGCATTACAGTGTTTAGGTCCGTGCACATAAAGATTAATTCATTTTTAAGTGTGACTAGGTCTGTGCACATAAACATTAATTCGGTGTCTTTTTTTAATGAAGTCACCTTTTCCTGTACAAATGGCCTTGTGTTTGTTTTATTTAAATAAAAAAAATTCAGTTTATGCCTCTTGCGTTACATTAATCTCGTTATTTTCATTGTAGCGAATGATGCGGAGGCGTTTGAATCCCCGCCGGCTGGGTGTTCGTCTGTTATGCATCGAGTTCAACAAGTCCACCCCGTAGTTGTTGCTCCCACTGTTCAAGATCAGCACACCCCTGCCACGGTGCAAAGTGGGACTCCTCCGGTTCCTCCGGTCGCTGATGTGGTTATTCCATCTCTCCATACTCGTGCATCTCCAAGGCATTTGGTGTCGCAGTTTAAACACTTCAGTGCTTGTCAACGTAAAGCAGTGAAGCAAATTGGATTGGGGGCGTTGTTGAATTTTCAGGTGGAAGATTTCCCCAAGCGGTTGAGTCGGTGGTTGTTAGATCAGTTTGATGTTTCTAGCATGTCTGTGCGTTTGGCAGATGGTTCCCTACTTGCACCAACGTTTGCTTTTTCGCACTTAGTAATGAATTCTTGGTGTGCAATCTCTATTTTGCGATTGACTTTCAAAAATGGTTTGTGACTTTCCTCGCACAGACAATGTGTGTGTTTTTCTTTAAATTTGTGTACCTTATACCTCCCGTCGGAAACTTTCTTCATTACAATCCTAGCGACGCAACCAACTCTATTAGTGGTCCACCTTCTCTTCTTCTTCGAAGCCTCTCCTTCACCCAATGTTTCTTTGCCCCTATCCTCCTTAAAACCTTGCCGCGAACACACAACATCCTTTTTTTAGAACAATACCAAAATCGTTCTTTTTATCCGAACTTCGACGCACATCAAATCCGGTTGTTGCGGCATAAATCGTATAAAACTTGATTCCATCTTCTAGTGTGTTAAACAATTGACCTTCGTATGGTTTCATACTACGGTCGCATTCTGTATACCAATATTTCGTACCTTCCGGGCTAATATCCATTCTACAATCCTTCTCTGGTTCATTTGTATCGATGTCGTCTGGACTCCACTCACCTGTAGCATATATTTCGTTAACATATTCATAGTAAACCACACGTAATGTTTTCAACATCAAAATAATTGGTCTATTCGTATGGGGTGATACTTCATTGCACATGCTGAATAGATACATTGCAATAACCCAGAACACACATTGCACATGTCACAACCCAAAGACGCACAGGCCTCTAATTAATCCACCAAAACACGTATTTCTTACTACACCTTCGTCACCCATTAAACACTTTAAAAAACAACATATTCATTTTCGTAAAATTTTCACAGTGCACAAAATAAATTGATATGCAGTCTAATAATAACAGTATTGAACCACGAAAACAGCAAAACCAACACTCAACACATATACTCAACCCTCTAATTCGTTAATTATTTTGTAATCATATCTCCAAATTACAGATGACCAACCTACATCCAAATAATGCTGCCAAATACAACCCCATAAAAAAAAAAAAAAAAAAAAAAAACACGTTTCCGCTACCACCTTTTTGAAAACAACAGCCGCAATTTGCACACTCAATTAATACATATCGCACAGCTCCCTAACGATTTACAAGCCGGGTCTTTAAAAACCAAAACAACCATCTCCGGGAGAAAAAATAAATAACCCTGCGAACTGTCTGTTGAACACAACACTCCATCAAACAAATCAACACACGCAACAACACCACCACGCCGGTACTTATCAAAAACACATAAACAAGAGAATAAAATTCAAACACAGAACCCAAACCCCCGCTCTGTAAAAAAATTCAGTGTAAACCCCATTCTTATTCCGGTCATAAGTCACCCACGGTGCGAAATGCACAAACTTGCACACAACTAATTCACGCCGCACACACTACTCATAAGATATGCACCCCAAACTTAAAGTCTAAAATAGTTATAATACATATGCACATACCTGTGTCCGGTAGCACCATTACTGTGGCCTTTGATGTCAGACAACCGGTTCACGTTGATACTGACAGTGAATGCTAGCATTCGGGAATCATCAACGCATCATGGCTTATTCTATACCGTTAATAAATAATTCTTTCCCAACAATCAGTTGCTAATCATGGAATTTATTCCAAATTATTTGTAACCATAAATATCTATTATATTACAATTACTTATTCACCCTTATGCATAGACTACTACCTAAAATGCATACAGAATCTAATTCAATCTCAACCTTTAATATGCAATGATCTAATGGATATAATTAGATCTCATTAACTCATATATCTATGTGACCTCATGGGATCCGGAGCCTATATATATATATATATATATATATATATATATGTTATAATATTAGGTTAAGAAATTTTATTAAATATTTATTTTTTGAAAAATATATATTTTATCTTATTGAATTGAGTTATAATATTACATTTGTTGTGTAATTTTTAGTAATAATTTAAACCATTGTGTTGCTTTTTTTCCTTTTTCGTATTCATTTAAGTAACAATTATATAGTTAAAATATTTTAAGATGTGTTCAAATAAATACCTGGATATTAAGTAATAAATTATAATTCAGAATAAAAAAAATAATTTAAAGACTTAAAAAGTTATAAATTATTATTATTTATTTAATATGTATTTATGATTACTTAATTCTTTTTCGGCTAACTTTTATTGTTTTTTTTAATATATAAAATATTAGTAAAGTTTTATGTAATGAAATTTATCATAAAAAAGAAATGATCAAGCCGTCACAAATTAAAAAGTAAATATTGGTTGGAGTTTTTTTAGGATTAAGTTAGTAGGCCACTTTGTACATGGCCAATTATTGGTTGTATTTTTTGTGCATGGGCAACTATATGTTGCTTTTTCTAGAGTTAATAGTCCATGTTTTGTAGTGGTGAGACTCATCTTAACTATCTTCAGAATCATGATATATTGGCTACAACTTTGAATGTGGTAGATAGCATAAACAATTATGTGAATGATAAGAATCATGCTTGAGGGTAGGACGTATTTGAGTTGTGATTCGGTTTGTAAATCTGATTCAACTAGAGACATGTTATCTTATTTGCACACCCCAGAGTTCTTAATTAAATGATTTACGTTGTTCTAAAGTCTTAAATCATACTTTGACTATAAAGTTGGGTCACATGTGATGCTATTGAGATTAAGATTATGTAATGGTACAAGACTAATTGTTACAAGGTTGGATGTTTTGAAAGCTCAAATCATGTGTGGAACATTATACAATTAATCAAGTTCCCAAAAAAAAAAACAAAAACAATTTCCTCTAATGCTATCATATGTCATGACAATAAATAGAAGTCAAGGGCAAACAATATCACACGTGGATTTGTTTTTTATAAGGCCGATCTTTAATCATGATCAAATGTATGTAGCAGTCTCGAGAGTAAGTAATCCTACGGGATTAAAAATTTTGATACGTGGAGATTATATACCATATGTTAGTACGACTAAAAATGTTGTATACAAATAAGTTTTCAATGTGTAATTCAATTGCAATGTTAATCGTTTTTTCAATAATTATTTCATATACTATTCTATTGTTTTTTTTTTTTACACTACTGTTAATCGTTTATCTCTAACATATGTCCGTGCATCGCACGGGTGCAACTACTAGTGTATTATTAGTTACTGTAGAGAAATGTTTGATAGAATTAACTATTAACTTTAATTGACGTGTTAAATGATCTTGAATTGGCTAGAACCCTAATTGACATGCAATTACGGGTCACCAACAAATTAATGAATTTGATTGCTCTAAAATAACTTGTTTGAGAATTTAATTACAACTTATAAAAATTTAAGGGTCTAATTAACTTTTTGCAAAAAAATTTAAACGTTTATTTGACCTTTTTCCTAAATTTGTTTTTTCTATAAGTTTAATCAAACATTGATGTAATATAAGTGAGAGACTGAAGTTTGACTTTTTTTTTTTTTTTTAATATTAATATGATATACTATTAATAATTAATGACAATATAAAAATACATCATATCAAATATTTAGCAAAACTTTTAATAAAATTATTTCTCACATGATATATTTAAATGATATGGTACAATACTACAATATCTAATTATGATGGATTAAATTTATCTTTAAGAAGTTTATATCAGAAATATTGAAACGTTTAAAATGCTCCAAAAAAGAAAAGCAATTAACTCACATGTAACATAAAATAACTAGTTTAAATTAAATAGATTTATTGCTTAAATATGATACTTTTAACCAATTTAAACACACATAGGACTTACTCTATAAATACAAACCCAAAAATGATTTTATTCTTACAAAGATGAACAAATTAAAATAAACAAAAGTTTATTTATTGTACAAAATAAATAATTCTCTTAATGCCTAAAGCCATTTCTTTCAAGTTTGAAAATAAAATCAACCTTGTAAATACTACTAAGAAGTTACATGAACATAAAAACTATTGGTTAATACATTTTTCTGGGCAGTATCCTTTCAACTCTAAAAAAATACACAGAAATATTGAAACCAAAAAAACACTATACTCATTCAGTCATTCGTATACCCATTTCACAAGTCTGAGCTGGTAATCTTTTTAGCTATATAACTACCAGCATTTCATTGTCCAAAACGTCAAAATTTTCACTGGGTATCATAATATGTTAGTGCAAACAAGAACGAAGGAACAAATGATCACTCGATTACCTAAACCTTGATGTGTTACTGAGGCTGTTGACATCTACATGCACTTTCTGAGCGATGGATGATAACTTATAGTTTCGAAATCATAATCCAGTTGACTGCATAATGTGTTGAATTTCTGGTAACTTTCATGATCCATCACCTGCAGAAGCATCCAACCCCAGATATGAGAATCAGCACGTCAACTCTGGGGGAAGAGACAGTCATGAAAACCATAAGTGCCATGAAGAAGTTGATAGAATTCATTACCGATTACTGGCCTAAGAATTTTAAAGCATTAGAAGACTGCAGGTAGATTGCCAACTGTAGATATAGCAGACCGCAATAAAGAATCCCTGCAAAAATGCAATTGTTATATTGTGCACCAGGGCGCACAATGCGTTGTGCGCCCTAAAAATCCCCTGTTTCGTATGTACATAATTGTATAGTAGAATACACATAAACTCCTAACATAATACACATAATCTAATATAATACATAATACACATAAATTTTTAACATAATACACATGAACTCTTAACATAATACACATAAATTTCTAACATAATATACATGAACTCTTAACATAATACACATAAACTCTTAACATAATATACATAAACTCTTAACATAATACACATAAACTTTTAGGGCGCACAATGCAATGTGCACCCTAGTGCACGGTATAATTTGCCGCAAAAATGCCTATACCTGAAATGAGAAGGCCAGGAAATATAACTATTGAGAGGTAAGAAATTCCCTAGGTTCTTCACAAAGTAGTGAATAACTTTTTGGTTTCTAGAACACTCTGCAAAAGAGGGCAATTCACTTGGGTAATTAAAAAGACATGCTTACTCTCTTCTCCATTAAAAACTTCTATAAATTCTCACACCATTGTCCTCACCAAGAACAATCCCTCTCCCCCTCCTCACTAACCACCACCACAACAATCTATCATTTCACATTTATTGTTCTAATAATGATCTATATTTCTCCAATACATTGACATCTCATACTAAATATATTCCATGGAAAATCATGCTAAACCAACCACTCAATGAAATTACATTAATATCACTTGGCATGGAAAAATGAGAACTTGAGAAGAAAACAATTAGAAACCATTTTGCAAAGAGGAGCTGAGACTGAGACTGAACTCTAGATTTAGGCAAAGGAGGCTTACCTAGGCCAGTTAAACTAGAACGGCTTCATTCAGATACTTTATATGCATTGTAAATCTCTTCAATCTCCATTTCAGAGTCACTTTCAATTGAATCACTCTCCAAACCACTCATCTCCTCCTCCTCATTCTCATGTGCTAATTGAACACTATAATCTTCCGAATCAATCTCAAATAAGTCCGTGTCACTTTCTTGTAAATCCTCCAAGGTCTCTTCTTTATCTTTCTTCTTTCTGTAGCCAACAAGGCTAAGAACCTTTTCTTTCCAAACAACCAGAGGATGTTTCTCAACCAACTCTGAACCTTCATAAGGCTCGTTCAGGAACACATTAAATCTCCTCCCTCTCTCTGAAACATAAAAGATGCCAAAATGCTTGAGCAATAGTCTCATAAGCTTCTGAGGCATCACAAACTCCCTCCTAAAATGTGTCAAATGATCTGTCACAAGCCTCTTCTCAATCATAAAACTAAGCAATTCATGCATCACAGCCACTGCCCTCTTATCAAATTCCTGTGACCCAGCCTTTAATCCACTAGCATCTGCATAAGGGGACAAATACTCCCTGTTCTGGAAGTTCTCAATCTGACCTCTGTACTTGGACAGCTTCTTATAGTTAGGTGGGAACTTCATTGGGAAAGACAGAGAAAGAAAACCTGGAACATAATCTTCGGGGGCCTTGCTAACACCCAGCACCTTCTTTTCCAACTCAGTAATTGCCCAACTAGACTTCCAATTCACAAGTTCCAAATACTCACCCTCATCATAAGGCACAAAAGGCCTCACAACTCGAAAATATTCGGGATATTTGTGCACCCAATGGCTCCTAAAATCCAGTGGCAGCCCTATATCCCTCCTGAAATGCACAATCTTATCCAGACTAATACGCTTACCAATTGACATCATTAGCATCCGAGTCACAAACTCTGCAGCCTTATCACTATTCTTTTCTATGAGTTCTTCCTCTTCATGCAGCAGATTTTCAGCTTCTTTAGTCATTCCGCACCATAAAATTCCCCTCTGGTCCTTATAAAGCTCAAAAAGCTTGGGACATTTCCGAAGGAAAACTGAGAACTTGTGAGGTTTTGGGAGGTTAATTTGCCTCCGGTACTGATCAAGGGAACGTACAGGGATGATTTGCTCGGACTCTTGCTTCAGAGTTTCAAGTATGAAGAGGATTTTGGAGAGAATTTTGTGCTTCTCTACAATAATTTCAAGGTCATGCACTCGCTTCTTCTTGCTCCGGTCTTGCACTCTCTTGCTGGTGGTCATTGATCGTCGGCATTCTCTAAACAGTGAAGAATGGAGTTTGCCAAGAAGACCAACTTGGTGAGGCATGAGTCAGGGGATATCCACCACCAATCCTAATAGGAAAGAAACAATGCTTTAAAACAAATTTTCATCTACAAGTAAATTGCTATTTTCAAATTATTTATGAATCAGTTCCAAACGAAAAAGAAAAAGGCAAACGAAAAAAGAAAAAAGCACCAGTAAACTAGAAAGCATATTAATTTAATAAGAAAATGTAACTATAGACATTTCAGACATAAGTACATAGATTTTAAAAAAAATGGCAGAACCTGCCATAAAAATTACATGATTACAGATCCTTACAAATATACATTAAAGAAAAGGGTTATTGGAAGGGTCACAAGTAAAAGTAAATGCAATTTGCTAGTAAATAATTGATTCACAAGAACGAAGAAAATAATACTCCTAGTTAGTTTAGACTGTTTTCAGCTAGGGAAAATATCACCTTGGCCTTAGTTTGCTCCCTTCTTGGATGTTGACAGACTATTACACAATACAAATGACCATCTATTTCTTAGGGGTGGACGTTTCGGTATTTGGTCTGGAATTGGTTCGGTTTAAGAACCCCAATTCCCAACATTTCCTAGTTACACCTAGTCACAGTAAGACATTTTCCACAAAGCATTTTAAATTATGAAATACAAACTTATTATAGATTAAAAGTATTTGATCTTTCTGTGGGGGAAACAACCTGCAAGTAAGATACAGAAACTGTTTCAGTCTCCAGTGATATTTCAGCAAGAATATCTTCCATTGCACTCACCATTATCCCAGGGTCAGCGGTATCTTCTTCTCCCAACCGTCCCAGAGTGCAAGTTTTCCCTGTCCCAGTTTGCCCGTATGCCATGAGTGTTCCATTATAACCATCCAAGACATTCTGCCAAATGCATCCACAAATGCATTTCATATGACATAGACATATAGTCCATTTATTCAAGTGGCCAAATCTCATTGGACATCTAAAACTTTAAAGCAGTACTTTAAAGACTGAATTGTAGCAGGATCAAGTAAATTTAAATGCTCAATTCCTCATACTCTTTATGTAAGTACTGATAGCTTATCCATTTGTTACATGAGTACACTTTATGAAGAGCTTTCAAAAAAACAATACATTATGTGTCACATCTGTACTCTGTTGTAAAATAGAAGAATTAATCATATACTTGCCACCTGCTCCAGTCTCTTATAAGATCAAAATCATAAAATTCGTAGGTAAAACTAACAGAAGCAGAATTTTCATAGTATGAGTTCACTGGTGGAAACTGGAAAATCAATCACAGACACAAAATTGGGATGGAAATTGGAAGTTATGATTGTATTGAAACAATTCCAGAATATTTTCAGCAGTGAATCAGATAGAGCAACCAAGATGGTAAACTGCCTAGCAACCATATCGGACAAACCTAGGAAAAAAAAAAAAGGGAACGGCTTTCATCCATATTATATTATTAATATCCGGAGAAGGGTGGGGCTGGATACCTTAGAGTTCGACTGCAGCAGGCGTCCGGCGATGAGGATTAGCGGCGGAGCAGGGCAGCCGGCAACAGCGTCAGCCGAGACTGGAGGTGGAGGACGACTATCGATTGCAGCAGAGCAGGGCAGCCGGCAGCAGGCGTCCGGCGAGGCAGGAGGTGGAGGCGTCGGCGACGAGGATTAGCGGAGGAGGATTTTCGTCTTTGGAAACGAGGATTGTGACTTGTGAGTGGAAAGGGACCCAAAATAAAAAAGGCAAAATGCAATGCAGTTTTATCTTAAAAACAACATAATGGTTATATTATCTACTATCTACTATATATATATATATATATATATATATATATATATATATATATATATATATATATATATGCTATCTACTTCTATCTAGTATCTATCTACTATCTACTATAGTACTAAGAGCCCAAGAGAGTTAGGCTTATAATGGGTAAAAAAAATGGTGGTCAAATTTTTTAATCAAATGAATGGTTCAGATTGATCAGATTTTAATTTTTTCTTAAGATTTTCTAATTTATCCTTAGATTATTCGTTAACTTTTCTGTTAAATATTATCTTTTCCGTTACTTTCTGTTAGTTCACCGTTAACTTACTCATTGATTTCAATAAGAAAGGTCTTAGGTTCGAATCTCATCCGAATCAAAGTTGACATAATTAGTACTTTATTTTGTCTTATTAAATTAAATAATAAGTTAGTAGCTACAAAAAAAATAATACATATGCATTTCTTTAATTTAGAATTATGTGTCTACAATATCGTTATTCAAAAAAAATTATTTATTAAAATAAGAGAAATAATTTCATTAGTTATATTGTGTTTATTTTTCTCCAATATAAAAATTCTTTACATTCAAATTCATCAATTGATTATGTTCGCTACATTGTCCCTACAATGTCTTTACTAAAAAAAAAATTATTCATTATCAATAAATTAATTAAGAGACATAAATTTATTAGTTCTATTGTCTTTATATTTCTCCAAGTAAAAATTCTTTACATTCAAATTTCAAATTCATCAATTGATTATATTCACTACATTGTCTATTATTTTTTGTGCACTATTTTTTAACTAAATATAAAAGTTATAATACAAAATAATGCTATATAGTTGTTTACCAAGTATTTTATTAATACCATGAAAAATTTTAAAAAATATAATTAATAAAGCCAATCATATTAACTATCTGAGGGATTTGTTGACAATGAGAGTATTTAAATCACACAACAAATTGAAGTGAGAATTACCTCGCAATGTACTTGTTTGACAATCAACAATTACCGTTAGCGGATTATATTAGCGAATTTGACCAGCGAATTATATCAACGGTTGATAAAAAGATATTTGAAAAAATTAGTTGTTGTTTAGATTAACATGTAAAATGACCTAAGAGTATACATATATTTAATAATAATAATAATAATAATAATAATAATAATAATAATAATAATAATAATAATAATAATAATAATAATAATAATAATAATAATAATAATAATAATAATAATAGTTTTGAAAAATAAAAAAATAAAAAAATATATAATTAAGCCAATCATATTAACTACTTGAGGGATTTATTGACAAAAAGAATATTCAAATCACACAACAAATTGAAGTAGGAAACTACCTCGCAATGTCCTTGTTTGGGAATAGCAATTAACTTTTCAATATTAGTATATATTTAATATTTTATGCCCTAATTTTAATTTACTTTTCCTTATGTCCCGTATACAATTATTTAATTCACAGTTATAATCAATTATTTTATTGACAATTATAATCAATATTGACTATATTATCTTGCATTTGTAAACTTAAAATTGTCTATTTAAATACGTAAATTTAACATTCAAATTATCTATGCACGAACAATTCCAATATAATCTTACCTTGATATACTTTAAAGTACTTATTTAAAAAAAAAACATTAGGCATTATTCCAATCGTAAAAAACTAGTATATATATATATATATATATATATATATATATATATATATATATATATATATATATATATATATATATATATATATATATATATACACTAATAAGAGCCAAGAGAGTTAGGCCTATAATGGGTAGAAAAAATGGCGGTCAAGGTTTTTAATCAAATGAATGGCTCAGATTGATCAGATTTTATTTTTTTCTTAAGATTTACTAATTTATCCTTAATGAATATGATTATCCGTTAACTTTTCTGTTAAATATTAGCTTTTCCGTTAATTTCTGTTAGTTCACCGTTAACTTATTCATTAATTTCAATAAGAAAGGTCTTAAGTTCGAAGTTCGAACCCTATCCCAATCAAAGTTGACATATTTAGTACTCTATTTTACTTTTATTAAATTAAATAATAATTTAGTAGTTAGAACAAAAAATAATACATATGCATTTTGATCTTTAATTTAGAATTATGTATCTACAATGTTTTTATTCAAAAAAATTATTCATTATCAATAAATTAAATAAGAGAAATAATTTCATTAGTTATATTGTATTTATTTTTCTCCAATATAAAAATTCTTTACATTCAAATTCATCAATTGATTATATTCGCTACATTTTCCCTACAATATCTTTATTAAAAAAAAATTATTCATTATCAATAAATTAATTAAGAGAAATAATTTTATTATATTATATTGTCTTTATTTTTCTCCAATGTAAAAATTCTTTACATTCAAATTCATCAATTGATTATATTCACTACATTGTCTATTATCTTTTTTTGTGCACTATTTTTTAAATTAAATATCAAAGTTATAATACAAAATAATGTTATATATTTATTTACCAAGTATTTTATTAATACCATGAAAAAATTAAAAAAATATATAATTAATAAAGTCAATCATATTAACTACTTGAGGAATTTGTTGACAAAGAGAGTATTCAAATTACACAACAAATTGAAGTAAGAACTATTTCGTAATGTCCTTGTTTGACAATCAGTAGTTAGTGGCTAGCGTTAGCGGATTATATTAGCTGATTTGACCAGCGAATTATATCAACGGTCGGTAAAAAGATATTTGAAAAAATTAGCTTTTTAGATTAACATGTAAAATGACCTAAGGGTATACATAATAATAATAATAATAATAATAATAATAATAATAATAAATAATAATAATAATAATAATAATTGTTTAATATATATATATATATATATATATATATATATATATATATATATATATATAATTAAGCCAATCATATTAACTACTTGGAGATTTATTTACAAAAAGAGTATTCAAATTACACAACAAATTGAAGTGGAAAACTACCTCGCAATGTCCTTGTTTGACAATCAACAATTAGCTCTTCAATATTAGTATATATTTAAAATTTTATGCCCTAATTTTTATTTGCTCTCCCTTATGTCCCGTATTTGGTTTCAACCATACCTAAACAATTATTTTATTGACAATTATAATCAATCTTGACTATATTATCTTGCATTTGTAAACTTAGAATTACCTATTTAAATACGCACATTCAACATTCAATTATTTATGCATGAACAATTCTAATATAATCCTGCATTGATATACTTTAAAGTACTTATTAAAAAAAAACATTGGGCATTATCTCAATCGCGCAATGCGCGTAAAAAACTAGTATATATATCTACTATACTAATAATCTACTATACTAATAAGAGCCCAAGAGTGTTAGGCCTATAATGGGTAGAAAAAATGACGGTCAAGTTTTTTAATCAAATGAATGGCTCAGTTCGATCAGATTTTATTTTTTTCCCTTAAATTTCCTAATTTATCCTTAATGAATATGATTATCCGTTAACTTTTCCGTTAAATATTATCTTTTCCGTTAATTTCTGTTAGTTCACCGTTAACTTACTCATTGATTTCAATAAGAAAGGTCTTAGGTTCGAACCCCATCTCAATTAAAATTGACATAATTAGTACTCTATTTTACTCTTATTAAATTAAATAATAATTTAGTAGCTACAACAAAAAATAATACATATGCATTTCTTTAATTTAGAATAGAATTATGTGTCTACAATGTCTTTATTTAAAAAAATTATTATTAAAATAAATTAAATAAGAGAAATAATTCCATTAGTTATATTGTATTTATTTTTCTCCAATATAAAAATTCTTTACATTCAATTTCATGAATTGATTATATTCGCTACATTGTCCCTACAATGTCTTTATTAAAAAAAATTTTATTCATTATCAATAAATTAATTAAGAGAAATAATTTTATTAGTTATATTGTCTTTATATTTCTCCAATGTAAAAAATTCTATACATTCAAATTCATCAATTGATTATATTCACTACATTGTCTATTATCTTTTTTGTGCACTATTTTTTAATTAAATATCAAAGTTATAATACAAAATAATCCTATATATTTATTTACCAAGTATTTTATTAATACCATGAAAAACTGTAAAAAATATAATTAATAAAGTCAATCATATTAACTACTTGAGTGATTTGTTGACAAAGAGAATATTCAAATCACACAACAAATTGAAATGAGAACTACCTCGCAATGTCCTTGTTTGACAATCAGCAGTTAGCGGTTAGCGTTAACGGATTATATTAGCAAATTTGACCAGAGAATTATATCGACGATTGGTAAAAAGATATTTGAAAAAATTAGCTGTTTAGATTAACATGTAAAATGACCTAAGGGTATACATATGTTTAATAATAATAATAATAATAATAATAATAATAATAATAATAATAATAATAATAATAATAATAATTGTTTAAAAAAAAAATTAAGCCAATCGTATAAACTACTTGGGGGATTTATTGACAAAAAGAGTATTCAAATCACACAACAAATTGAAGTGGGAAAATATCTCGCAATGTCTTTGTTTGGCAATCAGCAGTTAGATCTTCAATATTAGTATATATTTAATATTTTATGCCCTAATTTTTATTTGCTCTCCCTTATGTCCCGTATTTGGTTTCAAGTATACCTATACAATTATTTTATTGACAATTATAATCAATCTTGACTATATTAGCTTGCATTTGTAAACTTAGAATTGCTTATTTAAATACGCAAATTTAACATTCAATTATCTATGCATGAACAATCCAATATAATCTTGCCTTGATATACTTTAAACTATGTATTTAAAAAAAAAAAACATTGGGCATTATCCAATTGCGCAATGCGCGTAAAAAACTAGTATATATATATATATATATATATATATATATATATATATATATATATATATATATATATATATATATATATATATATATATATATACTAATAAGAGCCCAAGAGAGTTAGTCCTAAAATGGGTAGAAAAAATGGCGGTCACATTTTTTAATCAAATGAATGGCTCAGATTGATCATATTTTAATTTTTTCCTTAAGATTTCCTAATTTATCCTTAATGAATATGATTATCCGTTAACTTTTCCGTTAAATATTATCCTTTCCGTTAATTCTGTTAGTTCACCGTTAACTTATTCATTGATTTCAATAAGAAAGGTTTTAGGTTCGAACCTCATCCCAATCAAATATGGCATAATTAGTATTTTATTTTACTTTTATTAAATTAAAATTATAATTTAGTAGCTACAACAAAAAGTAATACATATGCATTTCTTTAATTTAGAATTAGGGTGTCTACAATATCTTTATTCAAAAAATAAAATTATTCATTATCAATAAATTATATAAGAGAAATAATTCCATTGGCTATATTGTCTTTATTTTTCTCCAATATAAAAATTCTTTACATTCAAATTAATCAATTGATTATATTCGCTACATTGTCCCTACATTGTCTTTATTAAAAAAAAAATATTCATTACCAATAAATTAATTAAGAGAAATAATTTTATTAGTTATATTGTCTTTATATTTCTCCAATGTAAAAATTCTTTACATTCAAATTCATCAATTAATTATATTCACTACATGGTCTATTTTTTTTGTGTGTACTATTTTTTAATTAAATATCAAAGTTATAATACAAAATAATGTTATATATTTATTTACCAAGTATTTTATTAATACCATGAAAAAATTAAAAATATATATATAATTAATAAAGCCAATCATATTAACTACTTGAGGGATTTGTTGACAAAGAGAGTATTCAAATCACATAACAAATTGAAGTGAGAACTACCTCGCAATGTCCTTGTTTGACAATCAGCAATTAGCGGTTGTCGTTAGCGGATTTGACCAGCGAATTATATAACGGTTGTAAAAAGATATTTGAAAAAATTAACTGTTTAGATTAACATGTAAAATGATATAAGGGTATAATAATAATAATAATAATAATAATAATAATAATAATAATAATAATAATAATAATAATAATAATAATAATAATAATAATAAAAATCATAACAATAATAACAATAATAATAACAATAACAACAACAACAACAACAACAACAACAACAACAACAATAATAATAATAATAATAATAATAATAATAATAATAATAATAATAATAATAATAATAATAATAATAATAATAATAATAATCATCATCATCATCATCATCATCATCATAATTTTGTTTTAAAAATAAAATATAATTAAGCCAATCATATTAACTATTTGGGGGATTTATTGACAAAAAAAAGTATTCAAATCACACAATAAATTGAGGTGTGAACTATCTCATAATGTCCTTGTTTGGCAATCAACATTTAGCTCTTCAATATTAGTATATATTTAATATTTTATGCCCATATTAGTATATATTTAATATTTTATGCCCTAATTTTTGTTTGCTCTCCCTTATGTGCTGTATTTGGTTTCAACCATACCCATACAATTATTTTATTGACAATTATAATCAATCTTGATTATATTATCTTGCATTTGTAAATTTAGAATTACCTATTCAAATACACAAATTCAACATTCAATTATCTATGCATGAACAATTCCAATATAATCTTGCATTGATATACTTTAAAGTACTTATTTAAAAAAAAAATTGAGCATTATCTCAATCGCGTAAAAAAAAAAACTAGTATACTAATAAACGCCCAAGAGAGATAGACCTATAATGGATAGAAAAAATGACTATCATCAAATAAATAGTTCATATCAATCAGATTTTAATTTTTCTTTAAGATTTTTCTAGTTTATCCTTAATGAATAGGATTATCCGTTAACTTTTCCGTTAAATATTATCTTTTCTGTTAATTTTAGTTCACTGCTAACTTACTCATTGATTTCAATAAGAAAGGTCTTAGGTTCGAACCTCATCCCAATCAAAGTTGGCATAATTAGTGCTCTATTTTACTCTTATTAAATTAAATAATAATTTAGTAGCTACAACAAAAAATAATACATATGTATTTTTTTTAATTTAAAATTATGTGTCTAACTGCACATTTCATTGACAGTGAGTGGAAGCTCCAAAAGAAAATCATTTCATTTGTTCCTATCTATTCCCACAAGGGTGAAAGTATTGCAAAGGCTTTAGAAAGTTGTCTTATGGACTGGGGTCTAAAATCAGTTTTCAGTGTCACAGTTGATAATGCTTATAGCAATGATACTGCCCTAGGATTCTTAAAGAAAAAGTTTGTGTCATGGGGTTGTACTGCTGTTAGGAGTAAGTACTTGCACATGAGGTGCATTGCTCACATCCTTAACTTGGTGGTACAGGATGGGTTGAAAGAATCTGATAGTGCTGTTAAAAAAGTGAGGGATGCTGTAAGGTATGTGAGAAGCTCACCTGCTAGGCTTCAAAGGTTTAAGGAGTTAGCTGATGTAATGGGGGTGGAAGCCAAGAATTCTTTGTGTCTTGATGTTCCTACAAGATGGAACTCCACCTATATGATGCTGAGTGCTGCTTTGTTGTATGATAAAGTCTTTGAAGAGTATGCAAGCTCAGACAGTGGATTTAAATCTGATTTGGGTGAGAATATACCTAACTTCATGGATTGGGAAACCATTTCTGGTTTGGTAAAGATTCTAAAATCTTTTTATGAAATGACTGTTAGAATTTATGGTTCACTGTATGTGACTTCTAATACTTTTTTCTCTGAGATTTCTGATCTGTCTTGCTTGTTAAATAATATGGTGGAAGCTGATGGCAGTGTTAAACTGATGGGTACAAATATGAAGGCAAAGTTTGATAAGTATTGGGGGGAGCCTGAAAAAATGAACTTTCTCATATTCTATGCACATATCTTAGACCCCAGGGACAAAATAGAATATATGCCCATTCAGTTTACTCAGTTATATGGTGAGGACAAAGGTAAAACAATGTTTGATAAGGTTGTTGTTGGCCTTAAGGAGTTATTTCAAGATTATGTGTCCTGTTTTCCTGTCCAGTCTGTTCCTGAAAATTCTGCCAAATCAACCCCTTCAGTTATAATTTCTGATTGTGTTTCTATTGGGAAACCTCAAGCATTATTAAAATCCCAGATTAAGAAACAAAAATTGGGTAGTGGTGATTTGTCAATGAAAAAAACTGAGTTGGAGGTGTATTTGTCTGAGGTCATTGTGGATGATGAGGATTCTTTTGACCTTCTAAGATGGTGGAAGCTGAATTCTGATAGGTTCCCTGTGTTATCTAAAATGGCAAGGGATGTACTTGCTGTTCCAATCTCTACTGTTGCATCTGAACCAGCATTCAGTACCAGTGGGAGGGTACTAGATGCCTTTAGGAGTTCCCTAACTCCTAAGATTGTTGAGGCACTTGTGTGTGCACAGGATTGGTTGAGGTAAGTGTAACACCCCGAAATTTTTAAACTTTTAAAACTTATATAATAAAGGTAAATTCTCATTAAATCCCAAAACGTAATATAAGAGTACGGGGTGCTATACCACACCTGAGCTAGAGAACTCAGGTGCACAGGCTCACTAACTAAGATCCTCAACGATATCAATACATAAGCATGGCACGCAGGCCGAAAGGGAAACTATCTACTCTACGCTTCGGATCTCTAGGTCGCTCCAGTGTCTACTCGTTAGTGCCTGAAAGCTAAATATATCTGTTCAGCGAGAGATGCTGGTAACCCACTCCAACGCGTTGAAATACAATACATATAGGCATATATATAGATATAAGAAAACCATTTTGAAGCATGAAGATATGTCCTAAGAGACTCTAGCTTTTAGAACAGGGAATAGACTCGACAGATAGAGATAAGCACAGCCAACAGTCATAACCAAGCATATACAGTTTACTAGCATAGGGAACAGACTCGACAGATAGGGATGAGCACAGCCAACATTCATAACCAAGCATTTACAGTTTACTAGCATGTACCCTATGGTCACGTTTTCACTTCATATCATTCACAACATCAATTAATCCATATCTCATCACATAAGCACACTTTGATGGCGCCACAAGACCAATCGCATGCTCATACATGAGGGTCAGCGCATATAGCTCTGACACGGCCCCGCAGCACCCTGCCTCGTATCGCAATACGAAGGGGTCGATCGCAACTGACCGATGAACCGCAGCTCATCATAATGTTTGATCGCAACCAAACAGTGGACCGCAGCCCAAGAGTAGTCATCTGATCGCAGCCAGGAATATGAACCACAGCTCATGTAAAACGTTTGATTGCAACTAAACGGTGGACCGCAGCCCGAGAGTGTAAATCTGACCGCAGCCAGCTTCTGAACCGCAGCTCAGGAATAACCCATTTGATCGCAACCAAATTGGGGTATCATGCACACATAACACATAGCAAGCACATGCAACCCACATTAACACATTGAGAGAGGGGGGGGGGGGGGGGAAATCGTATTACGAAACCTATGCGTGGTCATCCACATGCTAAGAATAATCCTAAGGGGTTCATACTTCTTTCACCTAGGCCAACGGGATACTAATTCAACTAGCATGCAATATATAAGACTCATTTATCCTACGAACGGTACCCGAAACATCAACTAGACATAGGCACGGTAGACGGAGTCCGTTGGGACGCCACGGGGGTCGGGGGAACATCAAACGGGGAAGCCGGGATCGGGTAATTTCCAGCGGGTAGTCGGTGGGTGAAGGGTCACCCGCCGGCGACAACACTCCGGGCAACGGGTGCCCGGTGGGCAGTTGCCTGCCCGCCGGCTGCCCGCTGCCGGCGATGTCAATTCCAGCCGCGGGTAGGTGGCGGGTCCCCTACCCCCACCTACCCCCCACTGGCTCTTTTTCACAATAAACGCCCCGGGAACCTTTGTGGAACCCGAAACCATGCTTAGACACCTTTAAACGCAATTGATGACAACACGTAGATAATTATTGGATCAAAAGCAAGAATCATACGACACACATCCTATCATAATTTCTAAACCAAAAACAACACCCGAGCATGCGAATTCCCACCCAATACATCAAGAATAACACAATACGAATCTCATGATACATCCTAGGGCTCTAATCATATTTAAATCATCAAGAACGTAACTCCTCCTTTAACATCAAGAAGCAATAAGATTCGTCAAGAATATCACATAATTGTCAACAATAAGATTCATCAAGAATATCACACAATCATCAAGAATCCCTTATCATCATCAAGATTATCAAGATCACACCTAAAATCATATCACCAATTATCAAGATCACAACATCAATATCATAAACGATTCATCAAGACACAAGAATATGGAGAGATGCCTAAGAGGGGGATCATAGCTAAGAAAATAGGTTTTGTTGAGATATGAGTTACCTCTTAGCCTTAATTAATTTCCTTGGCTATGAAGGGTCTTTCTCTAAGTGTTTCTTCTTTCTTGATTCCTCCTAGGGGAATTCTTGAAACTCATTGTGTGGTGAGAGATTATTGTGGTGTGGGTTCTAGGTGCCTCTTATGACCCCTATTTATATACCTAAGAGTCCTAATTAGGGTCCAAACACTATGGGCTTACTAACTCTATTCCTTTTAGGACTAGGGGCTGGGTTTTAGGGGTGGGGGCCCATGAACTATGGTGGGCCTTTTCCTAATTAATTATTGTAATTTAATTCTTTCTTTGGGTAATTGATTAAATGATTAATTGGTTTTAGGGGTCGTAACACGGGGTGTTACAGTAAGCCAATCAACCAATCTCTGTTGAAGAAAATATTGAAGATGTTGAAAGGATTGAGAAAGGTAAATCTCTAAAATTTACATTTTAACTTAGAAGTTATAACTATTTAGTATAAATTAATACTTCTTTTAACATATACTTTTGTTTTTTTTTTTTCTTTTTGCAGAGTTGTGCAGCACATCCACCACTGGAGTTGGATCATTGCCTACAATACCTGTATGGTTATATACTTATAACTTATATTCCATAAAGCATTTCTGTATTTATTTTGATATTTGATCAATGATTATTATATGATATGTCTGTATGACTGCATCAGTGTTACAGTGTATGTGTATCAAATATCAATGTCCCTCAGGCCCTCATTCCTTGGTTGTTCAATGGAAAGTGTTCAATGACTTGGTGACATTTTAAATGTTGCTGCCATTGAGCATTGGCACCTGAATGATAAATGGTGTCTGGTAAAGTGGTAATGTATATGGCTTCACTCCTCTCCAGTCTCCATATCTCTGTTATTGACTTATTGTTAATTACTTAATTGTCTTTGGCCCCTTGTGCAATGATGATGCTTCCACCATGTTTTCTGAATATATAGAATTGGGTTTGGCATGTTGCCTATGTAGTATGGTGTTTTGTTCCATACTCATATTGAGCAATTTTCCTCAAACCTTGGTTGATCTGGAAAAATAGCAATCTGAGCACTCTATATACAATTTATAAATTATCTATAATGTATAATGTATTCATCTCATATTCTAACTCATTCATGTTCAATTGTTTAAAGTTTATATATTTTAAAGCTTATAAAAGTTTTGTGTTTTTACTTATCAGGAAGAGGAATAGACAAATAGGTTATTATCATATTATTAGGTTATTATCATATTATTAGGGTCTACTGATATTCTTTTTGTGGACTCCTTGTAAATGACTAAATGCTGATTGATGAATGCTGAGTTGCTGACTGCTGAGGGCTTGGTGGCTTGGACTTTGGAGTTTGGACATTGGACTTTCAAGTTTTGGAGGCTTGGATAGTTAGATTAATGCTTAATTGCTTACTGCTTAATGTCTGAACTTCAGTGTTTTGTATTTTTGTATGCTTAATTGCTTAGTCAGTTAGTCTGTAATCAGTATCAAATGCTTATGAGTTATGAATGTAAATTTTAATTTGTAACTGTGAACTTGTGAAGTGTCTTACACTCTTACTACTTAAGTAGTTATGTATTTTAGACTACTTAAGTGGTTAAGTTTTAAAAATCAGTTCTTTTTGTTAAATAAATTTATTATTTTTGTACTTACACTTTTATCATCAACCGATATATCCAATGGTTGAGTTGGATATCCGAACGGTAATTCGGAAGAATATCCGACGGAATTAGGTGGGAAAATAAATGGTTAGGTGCTAGAATAGGATATCCGAAGTCCGATCGGATTAGCCTTCCGCGAACCCGAATCGTCCGAACCCGTCCGTTCCACAGGCCTAAACTAAAACATGAATATAGCATTTTATACTGCAACATTAAAAAAATATAAACTGCATAATCATAAAAAAGGAACTTGTAATCCTTACTTCAGCTATAGAAACTAAAGTTAATAGAATGTAATGCTCCAAATTGAAAAGCCAAGCACCAAATTTCTCTTCCTCAATCTTCTGTTTTAGTCTTGGTGATGAAGTGCTGGGTTTGGGCTATATTTATAAGTGATTTAGGAGTGTTTGAGTACAGCATGGAGTTGGGAGATTGAGTTTGATTTTAAGTGAAAATTAAACATGCATGTTTTTAAGGATTTTTTTTTATTTAAATCTTAATAATTTAGCCAGTCAGTTGAGTTTTTTAATGGGAGTTTGAAATTTAGTAAATTTAACAGAGAATTAACGGAGAATTATAAAAATAATAATGGAGAATATAATTTTTAATGAGAAAAGGAATAATATAATATTGTTGAATAGAAATATGAATTTTAATATTGTGGTATTGCTAATATTATGTTTGACTATTTTACTAGTCAATCATCACTTTCTGACTGACATATGTTCAAATATTTTATATATATATATATATATATATATGTTATAATAACGATAAAATTAACAATAATTGTAATATATGTTGCTTCCTATTTCTAGTATTTGTACTACCATATTTATTTGTTACGCAAGAGTATTATAATAGTGTTTTAATATTGTCCTATTGTATTACAAATAGAATTTTAATATACAATTATAGTACGAATAGAAAAATAGGAAAGAATATATTCTATTAGGAATGAATATATTCTGTTAGGATTTGTATTACACTATTTTACAATACTAGTATTTGCACCCGTGCGATGCACGGAATGAATTTGTTAAGAATATATGAATTTATATATAATTATTTAAATTAGAACATCAAATATTATATAGTGCAATTAAAGATATGGTTTAGATCGTTTATATATTTTGATGATATTATTTTTTGAATTTGTGCAAATAATTGCTCAAATTAATAACTAATGTCTAGATGTACGCATGCGGTGCTATAACTTTAAAGATTTTATTTATCATTGTTTAGTATTTTCATAAATTAGGCAAATATGCTCGTTCTCTAACAGCTCAGTTATAGAAATGAATTGCTATCCTTATTCATTTGTATGGAAGATATATTTTTTTTGTCTAGATATATAACAATTTTTCATTTTAAAAAAACTTAATATCACCGGTTATATTTACACATTATTGAAACCTATTTCTAGACGACATTGGTAGTGACAACACAATCTTGTTCATCTTCGTCTAGAGCTAACACCTTCAATCCAACAGGACAGGTTACTTGGGTGAAAATATATAATGGTAGAACCTCAATTAGTTATCATTTTATATTTCCAGTCAATTAGTCAATTAGAATATCAAATGCAATGATATTTTTACATAATTTTCGTTCCATTTTTAATTGATGATGTAGATATTATTATTGAAATATTTTCGTTCCATTTTTAAGAAATTCGCATGTTTAACATTTTATATTTTATTAAAACACCAAAAATATTTTTTAATATCTTAGCAATTTGCTACGAACTGCTAAAAACTAAAACAACACATATACCTTTTGAGTTTTAATCTTTCCCAAACTCCCTAATAAATTAAAAAAGTTTTTTTTTTTAAAAAAAAAAATTAAAATAAGAAACCACTAAGATAATGTTTCTTAAATAAGAGTCTTTTTACTCGTTGGGCTTCAATAAGTTGAGAAAGTTTATATGAACAGATATTACATGTAACATGGTCAATCGAATAGTTATGTTGTGGAACCATGTCCACCTTGCAAGGTGGACACAGTTCTATGTTCATAATTACAGAACTATATGCTCATAATTATAAAGCTAAATATTCATAATCTTTGAACTTCATATCCATAATATTGAACTCTATTTTTTTTTTCACAATAACAAAACTCTATGTTCATAATTACTGAATTATATGTTCATAATTATAAAACTATATATTCATAATTTTTGAACTTCATATTCACAATTATTGAATCTCTATATTCATAATTACATAACTATATGTTCATAATTATGTTCACAACACTGTTCATAATTATAGAACTATATATTCATAATTTTTAAACATAATATTCAAAATTATGAATAATTTTAAAACTGTGTCCACCTTGCTAGGTGGACACAATTTCACAGCATAATTTGACCGGTCAATAATACTCAAAAACAAAAAACAAAAAAAAATGTCTTTGGACTTCTCAATACTTGGCCACATTGATGGCCAAACATTAATAATTTTAAAACTGTGTCCACCTTGCTAGGTGGACACAATTCCACAGCATAATTTGATCGGTCAATAATACTCAAAAACAAAAAACAAAAAAAAATGTCTTTGGACTTCTCAATACTTGGCCAAACATTTGCTCCTCTTATATGGAACTCTTTTGTTTTTTTTTTTTTTGAATGTTACTGGCCCTATTACATTGTAGTATCTGTTCATATACTTCCTCAACCTACTGAAACACAAAGAACTAATAACGCCTCCACCGAGGCTCGAACTTGTAACCTTCCAAATGAAAGTCCAACCCGGGTACCATTAAACCACATAGTCTTGGTTATATAGAGGAACTCAAGAGCTCCTTTTCTAAACATTTTCAATGTGGGATCAAAATGATCCACATCATTTACAAAGGGGAGCCCATGATTCCATTTTGTTTTTTGTTTTTTTTTTTTTTTAAGAGCCTTTGAACTTCTCATTTGTAAAAGGAGCATTGCTCCTCTTATATAGAGGAACTCAAGAGCTCATCAAAATGATGCAACATTATTTACAACGAACCTGTGACTCCCTTTTGTCTTCTTCTTATGTTTTTAATTTTAATTTTATTTTGTATATTGTTTTGTTTGGATTATTATTATTATTATTATTATTGTAATTTGATTATTGATAAATTCACCAAAACTTTAACAAATTTTTGAACTATATATTCATAATTACTGAACTATATGTGAACATATTCACAATTATTGAATCTCTATATTCATAATTACATAACTATATGTTCATAATTATGCTCACAACACTATGTTCATAATTATAAAACTATACATTCATAATTGTTGAACTATATATATTCATAATTATGAACAATTTTGGAATCGTGTCTACCTTGTAAGGTATACACAATTCCACAGCGTAATTAATCGGGTCAATAGTACTAAAAAAAAAAAAAACTTTGGACTTCTCAATACTTGCCCACATTGATGGGCAACCAATTATGTTTGTAAAAGGAGCATTGCTCTTTTTATATAGAGAAGCTCAAGAGCTCCTTTTCTAAACATTTTCAATGTGGGATCAAATGATCCAACATCATTTACAAAGGGAAGTCCGTGACACCCTTTTGTCTTTCTTTTTTTTTTTTTTTTTTTTTTTTTTTTTTTTTTTTTTTTTTGAATGTTACTGGCCCTATTACATTGTAGTATCTGTTCATACTTTTGTCTTTCTTCTTATTTATTTTAGTTTTAATTTTATTTTGTATATCGTTTTGTTTGGATTACTATTATTATTATTATTATTATTATTATTATTATATTATATTATTTTTATTTTTATTTTTATTTAATTATTGATAAATTCGTCAAAATTTTAATAAATTCATCATTTTAACTTTAATCAAATTCCCCAAAAAATTATATAGTAACTCAGTAATTTGCTCCAAATGGCTAAAAACTAATACAACACATAATAAGTCGTGTCCACCTTGCAAGGTGGACACAGTTCTATGTTCATAATTACAGAACTATATGCTCATAATTATAAAGCTAAATATTCATAATCTTTGAACTTCATATCCATAATTATTGAACTCTATTTTTTTTCACAATTACAAGACTCTATGTTCATAATTACTGAATTATATGTTCATAATTATAAAACTATATATTCATAATTTTTGAACTTATATTCACAATTATTGAATCTCTATATTCATAATTACATAACTATATGTTCACAACATTGTTCATAATTATAGAACTATATATTCATAATTTTTAAACTATATATTCAATATTATGAACAATTTTAAAACTGTATCCACCTGCTAGGTGGATACAATTCCACAGCATAATTTGACCGGTCAATAATACTCAAAAAAAAAAAAAAAACAAAAAACAAAAAACAAAACAAAAAAAAAAACAAAAAAAAAAGTCTTTGGACTTCTCAATACTTGTCCACATTGATGGGCAAATAATATAATATAATAATAATAATAATAATAATAATAATAATAATAATTATAATTATATTTGTAAGAGGATCATTTGCTCCTCTTATATAGAGGAACTCAAGAGCTCATTTTCTAAACATTTTCAATGTGGGATCAAAATGATCCAACATCATTTACAAAGGGGAGCCCATGATTCCTTTTAGTTTTTTTTTTTTTTTGTTTTTTTTTTTGTTTTTTTTTAAAATTTTAATTTTATTTTGTATATGGTTTTGTTTGGATTATTATTATTATTATTATTATTATTATTATTATTATTGTTGTTGTTGTTGTTGTTGTTATTGTTGTTGTTGTTGTTGTTATTATTATTATTTGATTATTGATAAATTCGCCAAAATTTTAACAAATTCGTCATTTTAACATTTTAACATTTAAACTTTAATCAAAACACCCAAAAAAATTATATAATAACTTAGTAATTTTCTCCAAACGGCTAAAAACTAATACAACACATACATTTTGGGTTAATCTTTCATAACCCACCACTAATAATAAAAAATAAATAAATAATAATAAATAAATAAATACTAAAATAAGAAGACAAAGTTAAGACTTCTTAAATAAGAACATGCATTTTGACTTCTCAATATTTGTCCACATTGATGGGCAAGCAATTATGTTTGTAAGAGGATCATTGCTCTCTCTTTTCAAACATTTTTAATGTGCGATCAAAATGATCCCAGATCATTTACAAAGAGAGCTCGTGACTCTTTTTTTTTTTTTTTTTTTTTTTTTTTTTTTTTTTTTAATTTTAATTTTATTTTGCATATAGTTTTGTTTGAATTATTGTTATTATTTTTGTTGTTGTTATTATTATTATTTGTTGTTGTTGATATTATTATTATTATTATTATTGTTGTTGTTGTTGTTGTTGTTATTCTAATTTGATTATTTGACAAATTCGTCAAAATTTTAAGAAATTCGTCTATTTAACATTTTATATTTAATCAAAACACCAAAACTATTATTGAATAACTTAGCAATTTGCTCCAAACTTCTAAAAACTAAAACAACTCATATACGTTTTGGGTTAATCTTTCTTAAACCCCCTAATAAATTAATAAAATTAAAAAAAAAAACTAAAATAAGAAGCCATTAAGATAAGGTTTCTTAAATAAAAGTATTTTGACACGTTGGTCTTCAATATGTTGAGAAAGTATACATGTAACAGGGTCAATCGAATAGTTATGCTATGGAACCGTGTCCACCTTGCAAGGTGGACACAGTTCTATGTTTATAATTACTGAACTATATGTTCATTATTATAAAGTTATATATTCATAATTATTGAACTCTATATTTACAATTACAGAACTCTATGTTCATAATTACTAAACTATATGTTCAAAATTATTTCCACAACACTATGTTCATAATAGTGGAACTATATATTCATAATTATGAACAATTTTGGAACCGTGTCAACCGTGTTTATCTTGCAAGATGGACACGATTCCACCACACAATTTACCGGGTCAATAGTACTAAAAAAAATTAAGAGCCTTTGAACTTCTCATTTGTAAAAGAAGCATTGCTCCTCTTATATAGAGGAGCTCAAGAGCTCATCTTTCCAAACATTTTCAATGTGGTATCAAAATAATTCAACATCATTTACAAAGGGGAACCTGTGACTCCCTTTTGTCTCTTCTTATTTTTTTAATTTTAATTTTATTTTGTATATTGTTTTGTTTGGATTATTATTATTATTATTATTATTATTATTATTATTATTATTATTATTATTATTATTATTATTATTATTGTAATTTGATTATTGATAAATTCACCAAAACTTTAACGAATTTTTGAACTACATATTCATACTTACTGAACTATATGTGAACATATTCACAATTATTGAATCTCTATATTCATAATTACATTACATAATTATATGTTCATAATTATGCTCACAACACTATGTTCATTATTATAAAACTATATGTTCATAATTGTTGAACTATATATTCATAACTATGAACAATTTTGGAATCGTGTCTACCTTGCAAGGTAGACACAATTCCACAGCGTAATTTATCGGGTCAATAGTACTAAAAAAAAAAAAATCTTTGGACTTCTCAATACTTGCCCACAATGATGGGCAATTGTGTTTGTAAAAGGAGCATTGCTCCTCTTATATAGAGAAGCTCAAGAGCTCCTTTTCTAAACATTTTCAATGTGGGATCAAATGATCCAACATCATTTACAAAGGGGAGTTCGTGGCACCCTTTTGTCTTCTTCTTATTTATTTTAGTTTTAATTTTATTTTGTATATCGTTTTGTTTGGATTACTATTATTATTATATTATATTATTTTTATTTTTATTTTTATTTTTATTTAATTATTGATAAATTCGTCAAAATTTTAATAAATTCATCATTTTAACTTTAATCAAAACCTCCACAAAATTATATATTAACTCTGTAATTTGCTCCAAATGGTTAAAAACTAATACAACACATAATAAGTCGTGTCCACCTTGCAAGGTGGACACAGTTCTGATACGCAAATACTACCCACCAAACCATTGAGCTAAGCATGTGCGGGTTAAATAGGTAATTCTAAATTTACAAATGCAAGATAATATAGTCAAGATTGATTATAATTGTCAATAAAATAATTGTATAGGTATGGTTGAAACCAAATACGGGACATAAGGGAGAACAAATAAAAATTAGGGCATAAAATATTAAATATATACTAATATTGTTTGAGGAGATTCTGACATTAGGATTTGTGGTTAAGTTCTATTAAGACTTTAATATTAGAATTAGATTAATGGTGTAGTTATAATTCTATATTAGACTTTAATATTAGAATTAGATTAACGGTGAATTAACGGAAAAGTTAAATGGATAATCATATAATTAAGGATAAATTAGAAAATCTTAAAAGAAAAAAATTAAAACCTAAACAATATGAACCATTCATTTGATTTAATAATTTGGCAGTCATTTTTTCTACCCAATGTTAATAATTACATAAATTCGCTGGTCAAATCCGCTAGTATAATCCGCTAACTGCTGATGGTCAAACAAGGACATTGCGAGGTAGTTCTCACTTCAATTTGTTGTGTGATTTGAATACTCTCTTTGTCACAAAATCTCTCAAGTAGTTAATATGGTTGGCTTTATTAATTATATTTTTTTTAATTTTTTCATGGTATTAATAAAATACTTGGTAAATAAATATATAGCATTATTTTGTATTATAACTTTGATATTTAATTAGAAAAATAGTGCACAAAAAAAGATAATAGATAATGTAGTGAATATAATCAATTGATGAATTTGAATGTAAAAATTTTTACATTTGAGAAAAATAAACACAATATAACTAATGAAAATATTTCTTTTAATTAATTTATTGATAATTAATAATTTTTTTTTCACTGAATAAAGACATTGTAAGGATAATGTAGCGAATTTAATCAATTAATAAATTTGAATATAAAGAATTTTTACATTTGAGAAAAACAAAGACAATATAACTAATGAAAATATTTCTTTTAATTAATTTATTGATAATTAATAATTTTTTTTTCACTGAATAAAGACATTGTAAGGATAATGTAGCGAATATAATCAATTAATAAATTTGAATTTAAAGAATTTTTATATTGAAGAAAAATAAAGACAATATAACTAATAAAATTATTTCTCTTAATTAATTTATTGATAATGAATAATTTTTTTTTGAATAAAGGCATTGTGGACACATAATTCTAAATTAAAGAAATGCATATGTATTATTTTTTATTGTAACTACTAAATTATTATTTATATCTACTATACTAATAAGAGAACTACATAACTATATGTTCATAATTGTTGAACTATATATTCATAATTATGAACAATTTTGGAATCGTGTCTACCTTGCAAGGTAGACACAATTCCACAGCATAATTTATCGGGTCAATAGTACTAAAAAAAAACTTTGGACTTCTGAATACTTGTCCACATTGGTGGGCAAACAATTATTATGTGTGTAAAAGGAGCATTGCTCCTCTTATATGGAGGAGCTCAAGAGCTCATTTTCTAAACATTTTCAATGTGGGATCAAATTATCCAACATCATTTACAAAGGGGAGTCCGTGGCACCCTTTTGTCTTCTTCTTATTTATTTTAGTTTCAATTTTATTTTGTATATCATTTTGTTTGGATTACTATTATTATTATTATTATTATTATTATTTTTTTATTATTTAATTATTGATAAATTCGTCCAAATATTAACAAATTCATCATTTTAACTTTAATCAAAACCCCCAAAAAATTATATAGTAACTCAATAATTTGCTCCAAATGACTAAAAACTAATACAACACATAATAAGCTTTATAATACTGAACACAGTTCGATTTAGCTTCATAATAATTCAATAACTATGACACAGTTCTATGTGTTCATATTCACAATTATGTAAGCTTTATAATACTGAACACAGTTCGATTTAGCTTCATAATAATTCAATAACTATGACATAGTTCTATGTGTTCATATTCACAATTATGTGTTGAACTTCATAATAATTGAACTTCATATTCACAATTATTGAATCGCTATATTCATAATTAGATAGCATTAAAAAAAAATATATTCATAATTAGATAACTATGTGTTCATAAGTATGTTCACAACACTATGTTCATAATTATAGAACTATATGTTCATAATTTTTGAACTATATATTGATTATTATATTCATAATTATGAACTATTTTTGAACCATGTCTACCTTGCAAGGTGGACACAGTTTCACAGCATAATTTGTCGGGTCAATAGTACTATAAAAAGCCTTTAGACTTCTCAATACTTGCCCACATTGATGGGCAAGCAATTGTATGGTTGTAAGAGGAGCATTGCTCCTCTTATATAGAGGAGATCAAGAGCTCCAATTATATTATAGAATATAATACCATATATAATATTACCAATTAATAGATTTTATTTAATTTCCATTTGACATTTACTTACTCAATAAGTTTTACTACAAAAGTTTTGGGGGAAAATTTGTTAGGAGGATTTTACTTATATATATATATATATATATATATATATATATATATATATATATATATATATATATATATATATATATATATATATATATATATATAGATATATAGATATAGATTAGAATTTAGAATAGGAATTCTAATGTATAATTATAGTACGAAAAGTAGGAAAAAAAAATATTGTTTTAGGAATTGTATTACACTATTTTAGAATTGAAAAAAGCTTTTGCTACAGTGGAAGATGTATGAGTTGCTAATTGCTATCAACTGGTGGTGCTGCCACTCCTGCCGCTGCCAGAGAGCTCTCCAGAAATTGCACTCCCATATGATACCGATCCTGTATGTGAACTGGAAACCTGACACTTAAGTAGTTGTAGAATCTTGAAAAGATCTCTAGGTGGAGGCTGCCTCTGCACAGTCGTCGTGTCATCATCATCTTGCCTCTCCATATTTTTCCTCTTTCCAGCTAGTCTGTCTCTTGTTTTGAATTTGCTTGAATTCGTAGATGTTGGTTTGGCTGTAAGTGAAGGAATGTTGGTTTGCAGGCACAGAGATATGACAAAATCAGCATCTGGAGATGGGCCCTCAACAGGTGGCAAATTTGAGATGAACGCTGCCAATGCAGGTGGCAATGATTTCAGAACATTTGCTGCTTGCCCGTTGTTTAATTGAATGCCAGAATAAGGCAAGGTTGTATTGGATTTAGAAATATCTGGATACACAAAGTTGCAAGGTTGTATTGGATTTAGAAATATCTGGATACACAAAGTTGGCAGAGTTTGTATTGGATATAACTCCTGCCATACTCCCATCTGTGGATTTCTCAATCTTCTTATTCATGCTCGTTACAACCAACTCTTGCCGTGAATATATATGAGATGCCATATGTATATATTATAGATAGATAGAGAAATTTAATGGCGCAGGTATGTAGGGATTATTGTGACGTTGCTAAAGATTTATATATATATATATATATATATATATATATATATATATATATATATATATATATATATATATATATATATATATATATATATATATATATATATATATATATATATAGAGGAGTGATCACATATGGCATATACATTAGGTGTGGCAGTGTGGTCAAATAAGAGCCGTCTGATCATTTCAATCCAACGGACAAGATTATAATTTTATGGCGCGGCTATTTATCTATAGCGTAGCAGAGAGGGGTAGATCTGTCATTTCATTCTATTCAAACACTGTGTGAAGCTTCCTTCTACAAGTCATATCGATTCATAATCCCAAAGCACAAGAGAACCGCTCCACTTCTCTCACTCTCTCGGCGACGACGTACTCTCCTTACTCCACGAAAGACGGCGAATAATGGTGAAAAAGGGCAAGGAACCGGCGCGCATGGGTATGAACTCACTGCATTCTGTAATATATACTCGAAATAGACCTTTTTGTGTGTTTTAATTGATGATCGGTGTATACTAAATAGGTAATTAGAGTATTTTCAGTGCCCTACATGCTTCCACTCGTCCATATCGTTTTTGTTCTGTGCATTGTCAATGGCATCGTGTAATATATTTCAATAAATACTGGTGTAATGGTGTATTTTTTCATTGTGCTTGTGTGTTGACTGTAGTGTACATTTCAATACCTACTGGTGTATTCTGACATACCTCAGTTGAGTATTGTAACCAACATTGTTGTGTGTTTTTCTTTGATATTGGTGTATTTTTTCGTTGTGCTTGTGTGTTGACTGTAGTGTACATTTCAATACCTACTGGTGTATTCTGACATACCTCAGTTGAGTATTGTAACCAACATTGTTGTGTGTTTTTCTTTGATATTGGTGTATTTTTTGATTGTGCTTGTGTGTTGACTGTAGTGTACATTTCAATACCTACTGGTGTATTCTGACCTACCTAAGTTGAGTATGGTAACTAAAATTGTTGTGTGTTTTATTTTGATATTGGTGTATATTTCACTAAGTAATAGTGTATATTTCACTAAGTAATAGTGTATTCTGGACTACATCACTTGAATATAATAAAAAACGTTGTTGTGTGTTTTAGTTTTATATTGGTGTATTATTTCTTGTGTTTGTGTTGTTGATTGTAGTGTATATTTCAATAAGTAATAGTGTATTCTGGACTGCATCACTTGAATAGAGTGAAAAACATTATTGTGTGTTTTAGTTTGATATTGGTGTATTTTTCAACATTGAGCTTATATCATGCAGACACCAAGAGGAAAACATTAGAACTAGAAGATCCCCCGGCAGCAAAACAAATAAGGAGGCAACAAGCCCTTGACTTCATTGATAGAATCGAGGTTGAGCTGCAAAATGAAGATTCCGAGCAACAAAATCAAGATGAGTCCAGCTCAAATGATGAGGAAGATGTACTGGATGTTGAAGACAAAGAAGACGGCCTGAAGATACGACCCCTTCCCACCCAATTAATGAACCCAATTGCAGACCTAACTGATCCCCAACGCAGAAGTGTAGAAGATATTGGACTAGGGAGACTTCTTGACCTGAATATTACCAATGTCCCAAGGAAGTTGGGGCTCTGGCTTGTTCAAAACTATGACGCTAGGAGCAACACGTTAAACCTGCCAACTGGTGAACGACTACCCATCACAGAACATGATGTTGCTGCCACAATGGGGCTGCCGATGGGAGGCATTGAAATTGTTAAAAGGGCATCCAAGGAAGTGTCTACACTATTGGCTGGCTGGAGAGCAATGATTGGAAAGACTAACGGCCACATCACCCCCCATATTATGTCTGAGCATATGTTGAGACTAAATGCTACTGATCCTTGGTTCAAAAGGCAGTTTGCACTGCTTGTAATGAGTGTATTGGTTGAGCCCCAAGTCAATGGTTATGTCAACCAAAGCTACATTGATAACTTCCAAAATGTTGACAACATCAAGAATCTAAATTGGTGTAGAATGCTCATCAATTCGCTCATCACCAGCAAGCAGTCATGGCTGGACAGTGTTGATGGGAGATACGGAGGACCAATTATTTTCCTGATGGTAAATATACTACCAGCAATATGCATCTAATTTATTACCCACCGATCAATTAATACTCTAAAACGCAAAATGCAGATATTCTATGTTGACCGTGTGGTGCTCTACCGGAGGACAGTCCCAAGAAGCTTTCCTGCCATGAAGAGCTGGACATTTAAGCTGCTCCGTCAACGAGAACAAGCAGAGATAAAATCTGGTGGCTTTGGATATGGCCGTCTTGAAGATGCCTTGCCATTGGACAGCACACCGTTCAAAGAAGGAAGTCCCCCCCCCCCATTGATACAATCTGATGTTCGACCCCAACCACTGGCTATTGAAAGTAATGCACCACTTCCCACTGCGTTACAGGTAAAACAGACCACTTGAGTCACATTCATGGTGTACTCCCTTATATCTCTTTTACTGTTTTTAAACCTATTGACTGTTGTGCATCTTACAATGCGGTACCTTAATCAGTTTGTGTGAATAAGATAATGTACTATAATGGTGTGCTTCTTAATAGTATTTAGTGCATATTTTGATATACATTGGTGTGTTTTATTATATCCTTGATGTGCATATGCAGGAGTTTGTTGATGAGATTACTAGCAACACAAGGACAATTGCAACAAGTTTGCTGAGAATATCCAGACTGATTGAAAATGCACCTGCTGCTGTTTTGGAACATCATACATTCAAGCAAGTTTTTGAGTCTGCTAGACAAATGCTAGGATTCAAAGCACAGGAAGATGGACAAATGACATTTACCCAAAGCGAAGACGCCTACTGGAGTGACCCTGAGTTTCTGAAAGCAGTTGATGAGATTGTACGTGCGGTGAACAAAAGGAACTTCCTAAATGATATACCCTCTTTCAGCTTGGGATTGTCACAGGATGAACCAAACAAAAGCTGGGCAGATGTGAGTGAAATTGCACGTGACTACCAGGATGTTAACGAAGCTGATGAGCCTGCTGAAGTTCAGTTGGGTGTGGATGATGATCAAGCAGCAAACAGACACCAAGAATGCCCTGAGACAGCTCAACAAGAACCCCTCTCTGACCACCATAAACAGGCCTTGCATGAGACTCACGCAGCTGACACTAATACTGAGGTAATAAACTATAATAAATCCAACATTAACACACTATAAAACCTGATGCTCTCACCTTTAAATATTACAGGTCACACCAGAATGCCAAGGGCAGCCAGCCCCTGCATCGAGTCCACCCCCCCACCCCAACCAGCAGACAAGGGAAAAGGCCCAGCTAGAGTGCACAGCCCAATTGCACGAAGACCGATCACATACGTGCTTGACATTGACACACCATTATCTGCAACAGAGGAAGCTATCAGGCAGTGGGTGTTGGAAAGTCCTAATCCAAATCTGTAAGCACAACACATTCTAGAAACAATGGTGTGCTGTTTATAAATATTTGGTGCATTATATAATGATGTTGGTGTATAAATATCCTATGCACATTGATGTGCTATTCTATGTGATATTAGTGTATATTATGTTAACTATTGGTGTGTTTATACTAAATGATTAGTGACTGATTGTGTTTTATACCTAACATATTTCTTTTGTTTTCAATAGGACCCAAGAACTGTTCAAGTATGAAGGAAGGGTAATCCATTGGAAAGATATGCTGTCAATGAGGCCAGATTCACAGATCCCAGTCTCTATAATTGATGCTTGGGCAGCCATAATCAACATCCGTGAGTCAGAAAGAGGATGTACGAAGTTCATTGCTTCGTTATGGACAACAGTGAGTTGAACATATAAACCTAGCTTCAACTTTAACCAGCTTACAATTCTAACAAAAATACCCTTACAATTTGCAGTTGTACACCGTTGTGGACCCACAGGGAGATGAGGACGTTAGATTTGCAAGATTCAAATCAAAGTACCTTGAAGACAAACTCATCGCTGGCGACGTTAGGTGGAACAGCATTCTATACGTAAGATGTTAATATACATTTGATGCATCCTACTGTTTATCTATTTGTGGTGCATTACCAAGATTCGTACTAACCCCCGTAAAAAACATATCTTTTTTCTATAACAGTTTTTGTTTCCAATTGTATCATGCAACCACTACTACCTGCTTTCCATTTGCCCACTAATGGAAAGATTTGACATTATTGGCAACTCTTCTGTCACTGTGAAGAAAGAAAACAAGTATGGGACTGTGCTTGCAAATATGGTAACGCACTAAACCCTGTCTGATTACATATAATTACTGCACAACTACAACAAAAAATGCTCAGATTGTATTACTTGATGCAGCAAAAATTCTTATCAAGGTTCTTGTCTGACCTGAAATCCTCATACAAGGCTGAGAAAGTGAACAAGGTGAAATCTAAGATAATGAAAATGCCTTGGAGAGATGCACACAACAAGGTAGATTGTGGGATCTTTCTCATGCGACATTTAGAGACTTTCCGAGGGCAGACATATGATCAGTGGCAGTGTGGACTTCAGAAGGACAACAAGGACCAGTTGAACAAGCTACGAGTTCGATACATGGCTGCCCTAATCATGTCAGACTTAAATGAACACAAACATAGAAACATTCAGCAGGCAGCAGAGTTCCGGCTTTGAGCATGACATTAATGTGGAAGAAAGACACTGTGAATATCTCTGACTTGACATGTTTTTTTGTGGTTTTTGATAACCAGCAGTTAATTTTTGTGATGCCAGACATCTAATCTGACAACTACATGTGCTCTTTTTGCGCTATAACAATGCACCATATGCTATAGTAAAACGCACTATGATATATTCTAACATGCACAAATATTTCTGTGTTATAAAACGTCTGCATACCTGTAAAATACACCAACCACACAAGTAAACACACACCATTGATATTTATTATAATCAATTTACATGATTCAGTATACACTATTCTGACTGTAATATACACTACATTCAAAACCATAATACATGGTTGAATATATATAAATATGCACCACTATATGACTGAAAACGCACCACTGTCTATTATAAAATGCACAATACCAACCACACTCCAAAAAATCTGATTCTGTGTTATGAATCATCTGCATACCTTTAAATAAACCAATCACACATATAAAACACACCACAATCACACATGTAATTCAGAATACACTATAAAATACACCAAATTGTGTGTCAAAACGCACCGTTATGTATTGTAAAACGCACAATTCCACAATGTCTACAAAATCCGAATTCTTTGTGTTATAAAATGTCTACACAACTGTAAAAACATCAAATTCCACAATACAAACCAACTAAGAAAACAACACAAAACTCTAGCCATTTAATGGGCACGTCCTACTATTATGGCCATATTCATCACAAGTATGGCATTTCCTTGATTGCTTTACGCACTTATTCACAGCTTTCTCCCTTGCACTCTTCATCCGCTTCCCGCCGCCCTTGTTCTTAGCTTTAATTGGATCACGCACCTCCACTGTTGACCCCTGAGACACATCACCACAAAATGATTTAATCACACTTTCTTTGCTGCTACCAGCTACCCCATTGTTATCCTCACACCCATCTTTGATAAAAAAACTCCCTTTGCTCACAAATAACACGTCTTAGTTTTTCCAACCGTTCTACATTACCATCAGCCAATCCCACGCAAGCATAAATTTCAGACCACATTAGATTAGTAAGCACCCTAACATTGTCCACTTTAGCCGATTGGTCAACAACCGTATCATCAATATCAAATATTGGCTTCAAACTAGCACCTTTTGTCCACCGAGACACCAAATACATAGAAGGAATTCTCTCAAGTCCATGATCTTTAAACACAAAAAAAATATGCCTACACACCAACCCCATCCGCTCAAACATCTTGCATGAACATATAGCACTACAGTCAGCCAACAAAAACTCCACAGACCATGCCTTCTTGTCACCATCTTTTATCCCATAGCACACCTTACCCTCGCACTCACACAAAGACACCACTCGACAAGAAAAACAACCTTCACAAATCTCTACTTGCACATCATAAAATACAGAAATGGTATAGACATCCATTGCATGTTTCTCCAGCGCCAATGGAGTCTTCAAAACAGGAAAGCATGATTCAGAGTCAGCAGTCAATTTTGCTTGGGCATGTCGTTGTGCACTAATAGCACTATCAAAATGCACCAAAAACTCAACCAAACTGGAATGACCATTGGAGAAACTGCCAAAAAAACTATTTTGAGACTCTGATCGAGATGTTGTCCTAACAAATCCCGACATAAACTCATCATGAAAGTATGGAGATGCCCAAAATGTACGAGACTCAAACAAGTAACGAAACCAACCATTATCACCCAAACCATATTCCTCTATAATACGACTCCATAAATCCTCAAAAGTTTTGGAATCTATAGATTTGTTCCAAACAATGCCATTCAACTTCATCCTAAACACCTCGTCCTTAGCTAAAACCGGTCCAACCTTCTCGCCAACCTTGCACATTATATGCCACATGCAGAATCTATGTTTTGATGTACCAAACACACGAGCAACTGCAATCTTGATAGCTGGATCTTGGTCAGTAACGACACAAATAGGTTCATGACGCATGGTTTTCTTAAATCTCTCCAAAAGCCAAACATATGAGTCTACGTCTTCCCTCGTAAGTAAACCAGCACCAAATGTGATGGATCTCTTATGGTTATCAATTCCAGTAAATGGGACAAACACCAAATTATACCTACATAATGCACAACCCAATAACTACTGAATATACTAAATATAACAAAACACACTATTTGAAATCAAAATATGCACCAATATATTATACATAATACACAATAACTATAAATTACTAACCTGTTAGATCGGTATGTAGCATCGAATAAAACAACATCACCAAACAATGCAAAGTTCTTCCTTGATACTGCATCTGCCCAAAAAACCCTTGTAAGCTGATCAACATCATCAACGTCATATTCAAACTCGAAAGCCTCACACAATTCACGCCATTTAAAAAGCGTATCTATGAATAGTTGAGCATCACCATTCAATATGTATGCCATCAAATCACGCTTGAAATTCTTAAAATCCACCCCAGTAGCCCCAACATTGGAATACTCACCAACAATCTCCTTAAACAGCTTATACGATCGAACATACCCAATATTTGCCCGAACACAACTTGCAATGAACATTTGATGGCCAGTATCAAGACTACGATTCACCTTTAAAAACTGCTTAGCAATAATTGAACACATCACATGAGTGTGTCGTTCCTCCAAAAAATGCACAACAAACAGTCCATTAGACTTACGCTTAAACACCACTCTAGCCTTGCAGCCAACCCTATTTGTCACCCTCCGTCTCTTCACAACAATAGGCTTACCATCACCAACACACGTAGATTGAGTACTATAAATACTCTGTTTAAACCCCTCTCGGCTACAAAATACCTGTCTCTCCACAACAACACCATCCCTCCTCCTCCGAATTGTACCCTTTCTACAATCAAAATCAACATACCCAGCATACTGTTTATAAAAAACAATAGCACAATCCAATGAATCAAACGTTTGCCCCACCATAGGCTTCAAACTATCAGTGCAAACTGGACGCCAATACTTAGTCAACCCAGGAGACGTTTCCAAAACACATGCATTGTCTTCCGCCTCAACATCAGTCAAACAGTGTTCACTGGCACCCTGACCACTAGTCTCTACAGCAACATCAGTTGAATTCCCTTCATCACACTGACTCCCACTTCCTTCTACGCAACCATCAATATGACCACCATCAGTGGAATGCTCTGTATTGCATACACCACCACTGCCTTCTACACCGGCATCAATTGACGTATCTTTATCACAAACGAAGCCCACCGGGTCCATAATAATAGCTGCACACCATGTATATATAATAACACACTAAAATAACCAATGCATGACATTTGGTAACTACAAAACACATAAAATACTATAGTACTTAATATGCACACAATCATGCAACTTTCACACTATATTAACACAATAACACACAACATCGTAACAACAACAATGACTTATCTCACCACCAGAAAAATATCAAACCAGATAAAAAAACGCTATACTACATTAATATGCACCACGATGATTCAAATTTCGCACTGTATTCACGCATTAACGCACAACGTCGTACAACAACATCGACTTATCTCACCCCCAAGAACAATATCAATCCATATAAAACCGATATAACACATCCATGACATAACAAACGCATATTATTATGATCAAAATAAAACTACAAACGTCAATACATCAATACATACCATTCTCCATCGCACAAACTGCCCGGTATACTCAGATTGCCCTACCAACTGATCTCCGGCGACCTTCTCCGATTTGCGAACCGATCGCGATCTTGAACTTCCCAAAATTGCGATGTGATCGCTATCTTGATCTTCTCTTCACCAAGTTGCCGATTCTCTCTGAGTTTACATATATAGAACAGAATAGAATAGAAATTACCTTATATACATTCCCGTAACCATGTAAATGAAATTACATAACTACCCCCACTTACCAAAACGCGAACAACTCTTCCTTATTTTTGAAAATACGCCTCTGCCGTTAGATTTCCTTGATCCAACGGTTCAAATATAACCACACTGCCACACCTAACTACACTGCCACATTTGAGCATTATTCTATATATATATATATATATATATATATATATATATATATATATATATATATATATATATATAGATTCGATATGATGTTGCAGGGATGAATTGTATGTTAAAGATGTAGGGGCGCTGCTGGGCTATTAAATAGATAGGGATGTAAATACTCCTAATCCTAATCAGATAAGGAATAGGAATATATATAATATTAATTAATTCTAAGAAAATAAAATTGATGAATATCAAGTCATATACTCTGATCTAGGCTCCTTAATTTAATTTCCCTGTCATCAGATCAGGCCGGGTTCGATCACTTCTTCTGACACTGGAATGGCATATATGGAGTTGGAATCGCTGAGGTACGTGAAAATCTTTTCCAATTTTTCATCTTTAACTTGAAAGAAGCACATATTGAAGATGGCCCCGGCTTGGTCTTTCAATTCCAGAATAACATGTATGTTAATTGGTGTGTAATATAAGCTGCTCGAATTGATCGAGATCAACCACTGTACGTACTGACAACAAATCTTGATTCGATATGATAGATTCAAATGTGGTTACGGTGTACGTTCTTAATTGACATTCCGATCCCTATGAATATTCCATCTTCTGACTTTATATATATGTTCTTGAAAAAGTGGGGATCGGAACTTCCTGGGATCTATCTTTAATTTCTTTCATTAAGCTAAGTTAGATTGACAACAACTAACAGCTTTAATTAGAGTTTCTTGGAAATTAAAGCTACAATTAATTATGTGGTTGTATTCTGTTTAATTTGCATTTAAATGTAGTTCTGTTTGACATGTAATTATGATTATAGTATAATTTTAATAGATATTTGGCTGAAATTGGAAAGTTTTTAGTATATATGGACCTACCTTGTGGTATTTGGTTTGTGAACTTGCATTATCATGGTCCACACAATGTTATGTGGACAATAACAAAAAGTACATTTTTAATATACTAAATGTACATTATTTTTGTACTGAATGTACATTATACAATATAATGTACACTCAGAACAAAAATAATATACATCCCCTGAATACAATGTACATTATTTTTGTACTTAATGTACATTATTTTAAGTAGACAAAATATGGTCCACACAATAATGATTGAAAATTGGCCATCTCGGATCTTGTCTCCTCACTTTCACTCATTCTTCTTTGACTTTTGATTCGAAATGGTTCTTACTCCGGTCAGAAATTTACGAAAAATGGGCCGGAAGGTCCATTTTTGCAAAGAAAAAAAACAATAGTCGTGCACGCACCGAGATTGCATGCATGGTTTGAAAGTCGTGGATCAATATATCCTGATAGTGTCACCAGGGACGGAGCCAGAAAATTATTTGAGTGGGGGCGAAATAACGATACAAATGTCAATTACAAAATATCAAACAGCCAGATAGATTACACGATAGTTAGAGTAGGAGTCAAAAATATACTTGAGTAGGCTTGAAATGTGAAAATATTTAATTTATCTTGGGAAGGAATGAACTAAATAAAATAAACAAGTGAAGATAAGAAAAAGTGTTATAAATAAAATTTGAACCTATGACCATACACTTTATAAATATTAAATTTAGAGTTCAACAAACTAAACTATTCAAACTATTAATATTTTAAACATAAAAGTGTTGTATATATATACATATATACATATATATATAAAGAGGTCATTCATTATTGTGTGGACCATGGTCCACACAAGCTGTTTTGACCATATTTTGTATACTATAAAATAATGTACATTTAGTTCACAAATAATGTACTTTTAGTATATTAAAAATGTACTTTGTATTAAGAGAAAAGACATTATTTGAATACTAAAAGTACATTATTTTATATAATGTACATTCAATACACAAATAATGTACATTAAGTGTACTAAAAATGTACTTTCTTTTATGGTCAATACAACACTATGTGGACCATGGTCCGTAAAATAATTTGCCTAAAGAGGTTGGGTGGGGGTGTGGGGGCAGCTACCTTGACTGTCGCTATAGTAGCAGAACGCTATGCTGTGCAACCGTGTGCACCTTTCAAGGTGCACACGGTTCCTAATTCATAATTTTTATATTATAGATTTATAATTTCTATACTATAGATTCATAATTCCTATACTGTAGATTCATAATTTCTAAACAGTAGATTCATAATTTAAGTACAGTAGATTCATAATTTCTATACAGTAGATTCATAATTACTCTACTGCAGATTCATAATATATGTACTGTAGATTCATAATTTCTGTACTATAGTTTCATAATTTCTAAACTGTATAGTTATCAAATTATTGAAAATATAGTTCTGTGATTTGTGAATATAGAGTTTAACAATTGGAAATATGAACATTGAAAATTATGAACATAGAGTTCTGTAATTGTGAATATAGAGTTCAATAATTATGAATATGAAGTTCAAAAATTATGAATATATAGCTTTATAATTATGAACATATAGTTTAGTAATTATGAACATAGAACAATGTGCCACCAGCACCATGCATGGTGCACACGATTGCACAATATAATTTGCCCATAGTAGCTCCGTCTATGAGTGCCATTATAGTCGTGGGACCAAAAATGCGAAAAATTCTTTTTATAATTAAATACTAGAAACATGGTAGAATTCTAGTAATATATTTGACGTTTGTTAGAAAAGAAAAAAATTAATATTTATAGGACTAAATAATGTCAAACAAAAAGGCCTGGAACATAAATTATAAAATCGCAAAAGTTGATGGAACATTTTTATAATTAAATACTAGAAACATGATAATTGTTTGTTAGAAAAATTTAAATAATCCAACCTGTTGTGAATTGGAGACTACATTTTAAATGTTTACTCTTTAATGTGTAACTTATTGGATTTTTTTTTTAAAAAGAAAAAAAAATTAAATCAAGTAGGCTCTTATTGTGCATGTATATATGGTCCATTATTTAGGTGATTTTTGAATGTTGGCTAGTGATGATGGTATCAGATGCATTAATTGTTTTGTTAGATTTTAAAAAGTTCAAGAAAAAAACTAGATTTACTCGTTCAGTAGATGACGAAATGCGCACATGTCTTACTTTTCTTTCTTTTTTCTCTCTCTAACGAACCCCACAAAAAATATGTACAAATATTTGACTGCAAATAGAGAAACATTTGATAACAATATTTGTGACGCAAAAAGTGATTATCTCGTTTGCTCTCTTCACAATTGCATTTCGCTCCTTGCAAAAATTGTCATCTGGGATCTTGTCTCATCACTTTCACTCATTTTTCTTTGATCTTTGATTTGTGTATAATCAAGAATATTTTTGTAATTGCAAAATTAGTTAATTAATTTGGTCCATTATTTTGGTGAATTTGGTATGTCGTCTAGTGATGATGATATCGGATGCATTCATTGTTTTGTTAGATTTAAAAAGAAGTTCAAGAAAAAAACTGGATTTACGTACTCGCCCATTATAGTAGATGCGTGAAACGCGAACCTGTTGCATTTTTCCTTCGTTTTTCTCTCTCTAATGGGGCCCACAAAAACGTGTACAAATATTTGATAGCAAATGGATAAACATATGATAACAATATTGTAACAACCCAAAATTTCATTTTATAAATCCAGTGTTAAGAAATCCCAAAGTAGTTTTTCATTCCATTAAAAATTCTTTTTGCGATCAATCAGTGTATGAATAAAATAATTTTGTTCCATTTTTAAAATTAATTCGACACCGAAAAAATGAATTTCATTCGAAAATTCCAAAATTTTCGGGTACTTCGCGTACCAAGATTTAAATCGAGAGTTTTACCCGAGTGAGATCGGGAGAATTAAAAAGAGAATTTTGAACAAGTGTTCATCCATTTAAATTTTGCGAAAATTCACTTTCCAACCCAAAGTAATAACGAAACATCACTTTTAGCCCATGGTTCATGATGCAAGGTGGACCACAAAGCATCCAAAATATTATCCTGATTCATCTTTTTAGCTAGTAGAATTACCCATTTGCCCTCAACCAATCATTGTGTATAAACCTAGGGTTTTGAACCCTTATAAATAGAATGGTGTTGGCCTCATCCTGATCTCTTCCTTGGCTGCTAACACCATAGTAGTAAGCTTCTTCTCCATTTATTTCCTCCTTCTCTCATTTTCTCTGCATAACATCTCTTCTTAAGGTTTTAGACTTAGGCCTTGTGTGATTGTTTGAGATGTTTAGGTGGTGAAAGAAGTAGAGATCCTTGAGTGAAGTGGAGCTAAAAAACCAAGCAAGAAGAAGAGGTCTACAAGAGGTATAACCCCATGGATTCCTCTCTAGTTTTGGCTCTGTGAAGCCTAGTATTGAGTAGAAATGAGTAGAAATTATGAGTTTTTAATGTATTTATGTTTGGAAGTGATCTAGTATGTGTTTGTGATTTGTTGGAATTGTTTTGGAAGTGTTTGGACAAGTTTTTGCAAGTAGAAGTCTATCTGGTGCACAACACAGTGTGCACCAGATCAGAGTGGCGGCCCTAGCCGCGGCCCATCAGAAGGGCCGCCGGCTAGAGTCGTGCCACCACGGGACTAGGGCACGGCCCTTGGAGAGGGTCGTTGCCTAGTCCCGACACTTTAACGGGGCTCATGGGGCGGACCATGAGGAGTCCCGCCCCAGGTCCCTGAGTTTGTACTGTGAAGGTTTTGTGCAGTGGCCGGGCCCTTGTGGCTCAGCTACGTGTCGTTTCGGACCGAGTGTTACGGGCCCTTGTGGCTCGGCTCTTCGGGATTGTCTTGACGCACGTTTTGCCTTTGATTTCGTTGAATTGGGATTAAAAACAAGTATGTTAAGAAGGATTTTATGAAGAAATGTTACACAGTGCATATTTTGCTAAACTCTCTGTGTTTGAGAAATTGTTGATTTTGTGATCAAATAATGATCTTATTGAGTAAAGAAGCATGATCTTTTGAGAATTGGATTTATTATGAAAGCATGATTAAATTGTATTATTTGATCAATGAGAATAGAAGCATACTTGTTGAGTGAAATGTATAGAAATTGCTATTTTGCAAACCGAGCATGTTGATATATTTTTGAATACTTCATGTTAGTGTATACATGATTTAAAAGCATGTTATAGAGCATATTGATATTTCACATGATGCATATTTCGAAAATGCATAAGGGACCAACTTGAGTCCAAGAATACTTTCAAAAACCATATGCATGTGGTATATCATTCTTTGATGCATTGAGAAATAATATAATTGTTGCATGCATGAGAGATATATTTATGTATTATCTATATCGGTGAGGTTTTGGAGGATACCGTTTGGACTATGTTCCTCTCGGAAGATTATTATGGACATTGCGGTCCCGGCCAGTATATGTAACGCGGCGTATTCCCACGTTACGAGGTTGGAAACTTCCCACCGGGCTTGAAATCCTGGTTAGGGGGTGTGCACACTAATAGTTTGATACTTGATTCCACAGAGTTTGAACCACGAGACTGGTTCCGTAGACGGTAGGAGATATTGGGTCGGAACTATGCCGTTCCCAATGGGGTAAGTCACACTTCTGTGAAACCCTAAGTCGTCTACGAGTATAAGAGAAAGAAAGAGAATCAACAGAGACTCAAGAAAGAGAGTCAACAGAGACTCAAGAGAGAGAGAGAGTCAACAGAGACTCGATTATGAGAGTCAATATAGACTCGACAGAAAGAAAGAGAGTCAAGAGAGACTCGAGAAAGTAACAAAGAAACCTCCACAGAAAGTACCCTATTTTATATATGAGTGTATGATTGTATTATTGCACTAGATTGCATGAGAGTATGGTTATATTATCACACTAGATTGCATGAGAGTATGGTTATATTATCACACTAGATTGCATATGAACATGAGTATATTGTTGCACGAGATTGCATAAGAGTATGAATGTAATGTTGCACTAGATTGCATAAAAGTATGATTATATTATTGCACTAGATTGCATATGAGCATGAGTATATTGTTGCACGAGATTGCATATGAAAATGAGTATATTGTTGCACTACATTGCATAAGAGTATGATTATATTGTTGCACGAGATTGCATATGAGCATGAGTATAATGTTGCACTAGATTGCATAAGAGTATGATTATATTGTTGCACGAGATTGCATATGAGTATAATGTTGCACTAGATTGCATAAGAGGATGATTTTATTGTTGCACGAGATTACATATGAGTAAGAGTATAATGTTGCACTAGATTGCATAAGAGTATGATTATATTGTTGCACGAGATTGCATAAGAGTATGATTACATTGTTGCATGAGATTGCATACGAGTAAGAGTATATTTTTGCACTTGATTGCATAAGAAGCATGATCATAATGCATTACATGTTTGTATACGAATAGAGCTTCGTAAAGGATTGTTATTTGAGAAGTTTAACTTGAGATATTCCCTTGAGCGAAGACAGTGCCAGTGTGGTGCTTAAGAAGCCAAGGGTGACGAATGCCTCTAACACCTTTAGTGTCGTTGAGCGTTGGGTTAGGAGTGGAGTTTCCACTCGGGTTAGTCCCAGCAAGGATGCAGCGCCACCGCCGCGGGAGCAAAGACCGGTTGGGAGTATGGTAGTTCGGGGTTCGAAGGGAGAACCATATCAAGGAAAGATTCTCGCACTGAGTGAAGCTCGGGTTGGGGACAGCGATGTCGTGAACGGAACCTTCTTGGTACAGTCAATACCGGTTTTGGGTCTTTTCGAATATTTTTCTTTGATCATTTTTTTTTTGGTACTCATTTTTTCTTTGATTTTTGATTTGTGTATAATCAAGAATATATTTGTAATTGCAAAATTAGTTAATTAATTTGGTCCATTATTTTGGTGAATTTGGTATGTCGTCTAGTGATGATGATATCGGATGCCTTCATTGTTTTGTTAGATTTAAAAAGAACTTCAAGAAAAAAACTAGATTTACGTACTGGCCCAATATAGTAGATGCGTGAAACGCGCATCTGTGGTACTTTTCCTTCGTTTTTCTCTCTCTAATGGGGCCCACAAAAACGTGTACAAATATTTGATCGAAAATGGATAAACATATGATAACAACATTTGCCACGCAAAGAGTGGATATCTCATTTTCTCTCTTCACGATTGCATTTCGCTCCTTGCAAAAATTGGTCATCTGGGATCTTGTCTCCTCACCTATCTTTCTTCTTTGATCTTTGATTTGTGTATGATCAAGAAATTTTTTGTAATTGGGAAATTAGTTAATTAATTTGGTCCCTAATTTTGGTTATTTTGGAATGTTGGCCAGTGATGATGGTATTGGAAGCATTCATTGTTTTGGTAGATTTAAAAAAGAGTTAATCAACGATTTGGCCCCTCAATTATTAGAGAACTGTCAATGTAGTCCCTCAATTCCTTATTCATCGATTTGGTCCCTGAAAATAATTGTTTTTAATCGATTTAGTCCCTCCGGCCGTCTTTCGTCAACCAGTCGGTGAGAACTCCGATTTAGCAGGGGCATTGTGATCTTTTCTTGTCTTCAGCCCTCTTCTTACCATGGTGGCCACCTCGACGAGACGCGGCAACTCTCGTTTGGGCCTCTGGCAACAAAGAAGAACCATCCCAGATATATACTCGCATTAAGTCCCAGATTGTGGACGTATCCACCGCACCCGGGTTCTTTTGATTCACCGAGGAGGAAACGAAGGCTAGCAGGGGTGCATCAGTAGTATCAGATTGATCAACGGGGCCTTCCATCGACGTCACATCCTTCGTAGAATCGCGATAGGCGATCACGAGATCGCGATAGGCGATCCCGAGATGGCGAGTGAGAACGGCGATCGCATCGCCGATGGGTGACGAAACCTCGAGGGCGTCTCCGAAGACCATCGCCGATGTCAGTGGACATGATCGAGGGCACGATCATCTACTGGTTTGCGAGAATCGAGACCGGTAACCGTTGACTTGACGGTTCTGTGAAGTCTCGATCGCCCAAATCCGATCGCCGATCAAATGATGGATTGAATAGATGATGTTGCTGGGTGGTAGAGACGACTCTATAGTTCTCCGAGAGCCATCATCGACGCCGGAACAGTGCCAAAATCGTCGCCGAAGTCGCGATTGGGGAAATCGCAATCGGCGTTCGATCGTCTCGCTGTTGGTCGCGATGTGAAGCGGCTGTATCGGAGACCATTCTAGCTGGTCTCGATTCATCGTCGCCTGTGTGCAGTCGTCGGATCGCTGACGGAAAGAGGTTGATGCCTTTGCGGCGTAACGCGATTCAGTTTGCGTTCGACTTCATCAGGGTGCGATCCACACATCTCCATGTTCGCCTCAACGAGACGGACCTTTTAGTCCGATCAGATCGCCGGTTAGAGGTCGTCGGCGCCGGTGGCTATCGAAGAAATGATGGCCTGGGTATAAGAAGATGACTCAAGATAAGAAAAGACCAAAATGCCCCTGCTAAATCGGAGTTCTCGCCGGTCTGTTGACAAAAGACGACCGGAGGGACTAAATCGACTAAAAACAATTATTTTCGGGGACCAAATCGATGAATAAGGAATTGAGAGACTACATTGACCGTTCGCTAATAATTGAGGGACCAAATCGTTTATTAACTCTTTAAAAAAATCAAGAAAAAAAAACTAGATGTACTCTTCGAGTAGATGCAGGAAATACACACGTGTTTTACTTATCCTTCGTGTCTCTCTCTCTCTGATAGGGTCTACAAATACGTGTACAAGCATTTGACGGCAAATGGAGAAACATATGATAACAACATTTGTGGGCAAAGAGTGGATATCTCGTTTGTCAGTCGTTATATCAAAGACCGCGGTGCACATGCACCGCGTTCAAAAACGATGCCGTTTCTTTAAGTAAAGAAACGGCCTGCCGTTACCGTTAACGGAGTCCGCTTGTTTTGTGTATTAAACACCAACTGACACTACAGTATATCTAAACCGACACTGCAGTTATATCAAAATGATACTGTAGTTGTGGTGAAATGAAACTGCAGTGTATATAAAATGAAACTGAATAATATTTCACATATTTGAGTGTATATTGTACAATGAAGCTGTAATTATATCAAAATGATCATGTAGTTGTGTTTTAATAAAACTATAGTGTATATAAAATAAAATTAAATAACATTTTCACATATTTTAGTCTATAAATATCGAATGAAATTGTAGTTATATGAAAATGAAACTGTAGTTGTGCTGAACCGAAACTGTAGTATATATGAAATGAAACTGAATAACATAGTTACTTTTTGCGGAAGAGTGCGGAACGGCGAAAAACGAATGCCGTTTATTTTCATTTAACAAAACGACGTCGTTTTGATGCGCGGTGCATAATCGATTATGCACCATGGTGCACGATATAATTTTCCCTCGTTTGTTCTCTTCACGATTGCATTTCGCTCCTTGCAAAAATTGGCCATCTGCGATCTTGTCTCCTTAATTTCACTCATTCTTTTTTGATCTTTGATTTGTATATGATCAAGAAAATTTTTGTAATTGGGAAATACGTTAATTAATTTGGTGATTTTTTTATGTCGGCTAGTGATGATGGTATCAGATGCATTAATTATTTTGTTAGATTTAAAATAAATTTAAAAAAACTGTATTTACTAGCCCCGTAGATGCGCAAAAACGCGTACATGTCTTACTTTTACTTCGTTTTTCTATCTCTAACGGGCCCCACAAAAAACGTGTACAAATATTTGACTGGAAAAGGAGAAACATATGATAACAACATTTGCGATGCAAAGAGTGGATATCTCGTTTGCTCTCTCGACGATTGCATTTCGCTCCTTGCATAAATTGGTGGGGGTGTGGGGGCAGCTACCTTGACTGTCCCCATAGTAGCAGAATGTTATGCACTTATGTTGTGCAACTGTGTGCACCATGCAAGGTGCATACGGTTCCAAATTCATAATTTTTATACTATAGATTCATAATTTCTATACTATAGATTCAATATTTCTATACTATAGATTCATAATTTCTATGCTGTAGATTCATAAAATCTATACTGTAGATTCATAATTTCTAAACCGTAGATTCATAATTTAAATACAGTAGATTCATAATTTCTATACAGTAGATTCATAATTTCTATACTGCAGATTCATAATATCTGTACTGTAGATTCATAATTTCTGTACTATATAGATTCATAATTTCTAAACTGTATAGTTATCAAATTATGAACATATAGTTCTGTGATTTGTGAATATAGAGTTCAACAATTGGGAATATGAACATCGAAAATTATGAACATAGAGTTCTGTAATTGTGAATTTAGAGTTCAATAATTATGAATATGAAGTTCAAAAAGTATGAACATATAGCTTTATATTTATGAACATATAGTTTAGTAATTATGAACATATAGTTTAGTAAATATGAACATAGAACAGTGTGCACCATGCACCTTGCATGGTGCACACGATTGCACAGCATAATTTGTCCATAGTAGCTCCGTTTATGAGTGCCACTATAGTCGTGGGACCGAAAATGAGAAAAATTCTTTTTATAATTAAATACTAGAAACATGGTAGAATTCAAGTAATATATTTGACTCTTGTTAGAAAAGAAAAAAATTAATATTTAGAGGACTAAGTAATGTCAAATAAAAAGGCCTGGAGCCTGGAATATAATTATAAAATCGCAAAAGTTGATGGAACATTTTAATAATTAAATACTAGAAACATGATAATTTTTTGTTAGAAAAAATTATATAATCGAACCTATTGTGAATTGGAGACTAGATTTTAAATGTTTACTCTCTAATGTGTAACTTATTGGGGATTTTTTTAAAAAAGGAAAATAAAATTAAATCAAGTAGGCGCTTATTGTGCATGTATTGGTCCATTATTTAGGTGATTTTTGTATGTTGGCTACTGATGATGGTATCAGATGCATTAACTGTTTTGTTAGATTTTAAAAAGTTCAAGAAAAAAACTAGATTTACTCGTCCAGTAGATGGCGAAACGCACACATGTCTTACTTTTCTTTCGTTTTTCTCTCTCTTACGAGCCACACAAAAATATGTACAAATATTTGACTGCAATCGGAGAGACATATAATAACAACATTTGTGATGCAAAAAGTGAATATCTCGTTTGCTCTCTTCACGATTGCATTTCTCTCATTGCAAAAACTGTCATCTGGGATCTTGTCTCATCACTTTCACTCATTTTTCTTTGATCTTTGATTTGTGTATAATCAAGAATATTTTTGTAATTGCAGAATTAGTTAATTAATTTGGTCCATTATTTTGGTGAATTTGGTATGTCGTCTAGTGATGATGATATCGGATGCATTCATTGTTTTGTTAGATTTAAAAAGAAGTTCAAGAAAAAAACTAGCTTTACGTACTAGCCCAATATAGTAGATGCGTGAAACGCGCACCTGTCTTACATTTCCTTCGTTTTTCTCTCTCTAATAAGGCCCACAAAAACGTGTACAAATATTTGATCGAAAATGGATAAACATATGATAACAACATTTGCCACGCAAAGAGTGGATATCTCATTTTCTCTCTTCACGATTGCATTTCGCTCCTTGCAAAAATTGGCCATCTGGGATCTTGTCTCCTCACCCGTCCTTTTTCTTTGATCTTTGATCTTTGATTTGTGTATGATCAAGAAATTTTTTGTAATTGGGAAATTAGTTTATTAATATGGTCCATTATTTTGGTGAGTTTGGTATGTTGGCTAGTGATGATTGTATCGGATGCATTTATTATTTGGTTAGATTTAAAATAAATTCAAAAAAAATTGTATTTACTAGCCCCGTAGATGCGCGAAAACGCGCACATGTCTTACTTTTTCTTCGTTTTTCTATCTCTAACGGGCACCACAAAAAACGTGTACAAATATTTGACTGGAAAAGGAGAAGCATATGATAACAACATTTGCAACGGAAATAGTGGATATCTCGTTTGCTCTCTCCACGATTGCATTCTGCTCCTTGCATAAATTGGCGGGCATTAGGGATCTTGTCTCCTCAATTTCACTCATTTTTCTTTTATCTTTGATTTGTGTATGATCAAGAAAATTTTTGTAATTGAAAAATTAGTTAATTATTTTGGTGATTTTGGTATGTTAGCTAGTGATGATGGTATCATCAGATGCATTAGTTATTCTGTTAGATTTAACAAAATACAAAAAAAAAAAAAATTATATTTACTCGCCTAGTAGATGGCGAAACGCGCACGTGTCTTACTTTTCATTTGTGTTTCGCAATCTAATGGGACCCACAAAAACGTGTACAAACATTTGACCGCAAATGGAGAAACACATGATAACAACATTTGTGGCGCAAAGAGAGGATAACTTGTTTGCTCTCTTCACGATTGCATTTCGCTCTTTGCAAAAGTTTTTCATCTGGGATCTTGTCTCATAACTTTCACTCATTCTTCTTTGATCTTTGATTTGTGTATGATGAAGACAATTTTTGTAATTGAAAAATTAGTTAATTAATTTGGTCCATTATTTTGGTGATTTTGGTATGTTAGCTTGTGATGATGGTATCAGATACATTTATTGTTTTGTTAGATTTAAAAAAAAAATTAATAAAAAAAAAACTAGATTTACTCACCCAATAAATGCGCAAAACACATACATGTCTTACTTTTCCTTCGTTTTTCTCTCTGTGATGGGGCACACAAACACTTGTCCTAAAGGAATAGCATAATAATATCAACATAATCCTAAGAATAGTTATTTTCCTTACAATAGATCTATTATATTCACATGAATGTTATTTATTTTCAACATATTCTATGAACCAAAATTACATAGCTATCTTAATAGAAAATGAAGAATAACAATTTTGTGATTGTGAATTCAACCTTTTGGAAGAACGATCAAATGAAAAGTTAATATTTAGAGGACAAATTATTGTCAAATAAAAAGGTAGGTCTGGAACATAATTATAAAATCGCAAAAGTTGAAGGAACATTTTTATAAGTAAATACTAGAAACATGATAATTGTTTGTTAGAAAAATTTATATAATCCAACCTATTCTGAATTGGAGACTAGGTTTAAAATGTTTACTTTCTAATGTGTAACGTATTGGTTGGTTTTTTTTTTTTTTTTTTTTTTTTTTTTTTTTTTTTTTTTTTTACAATAGATTACCTTAAGATTAGATATTTATCACTTTCATATGAATTATATTGTCTTGCCTACAATATGTGTATTGAGATTAACAAGAACAAGAAACAATAAGAATGACAGAAAGGTAGAGAATGCAAGATTTACGTTGTTAGGCAATGTGCTTAGTAATGGTGATAGGGTGATACAAGACATTAGAGATATTCTTTAATTCATAGTGATGGTGATAGGGTATACTGATGGTGATAGGGTGATACAACATCTTAGGGATACAACCAATGTATTTATAAGTCATCCATATACAAATTCATAAAAACTCATATTCCTAATCCCTGCAGCTATATGAGACAAACTCAACAATATCTTTTGTAGCATGAAATTGCACAGGGATGAAGGAAACGATAAACACTCCGTTAATAATTCCATGACAGAAATCTTAGGCCTAATACAATCAATGTATTTATAGGCAATCCCTTTACAATATTTTAACTTTGTTGCAAATAACTAACGTAACCTTGAATTAATTAGTTGGAAAAATATAATGTATGTTCAATAAAAGAAACAGTGAAGGTTGCTTACGTTGTAGATATATAATGAAAAGTCCAAAAAATTAATTATTACATGCATTTTTGTAAATCGGATCATGATTGAGTACAGTTATGAAGAAAAGAAATACAATGAATTAAATTGATGGAGAGGAAATACTAATTTTAAATTGAAGAAATGAATTGAAGCTAGTTTAAAGCACTGCACACCTTCCTAATGATTCCATTTTGACCTGTGAGCGGCTGAATTTTAGACATTTTAATCATGGCTAATGCGAAATCTGCTTGAAATGCCTGAGGGTTCCTAGCGTACTCTGAAACAATATTATATTGTCAGTTACTCCACCGCTAAATAGAACTTGATCCGATTGAAGTAGACCTTTCTTTTGCGACAGGTTCTTGTAATAGTTGTTATCAAAGGAGATTGGGGTCACTAAAATTTCTATTTTCGGTGTCTTTAGGACATCGGCGTCTTCTAGTGCTAGCAAAACCGACATCAATGTCAGTACGGTTGGCGTAAATTCTATCGCGAAATAGGAAGCATTGAGCTTGGCCGAGAGGGTGTGCACCCGACAAGGCAACCATGTCTCTTGTATTAAGGCTTTGGTAGCGAAGCTGGATATAAGTGTATCCAGATTTGCAAAAGGGCTGGGGAGATTGATGGTACGACTAGCTGTGGTTGAATCTCTTCTTCCCAGCTTCACTGTCCAAGACGGACCTCCCACAGCAGCAAGTGGCATCACGTGCAGCCACGGACAATACATTAGCACAAGATACAATACCGGAACAAGCTTTCTCTAGCTCCCGCTTGGCAGCCTCTATCACGTCGTAACCCCTGACAGAGGCAAGGTTTGGCAACACCGTCTTTTCGCTCCCAATGGTTGGTGACTCGTCGAGTAAGATGGAAGCGTCGCAACCCTGAACAAAGCAGTCGTAGAAATGGAGACGAATCAAGGAAGCGGCTTGCGACGCTCACGGGACACGGCTTGCCTTACGGCAGTGCGAATGATGTTTAGAGCGTTAGGGCATGTGTTGTCGTAAAATGTAGGGGACAGCTGCTGCGCTTGGCATTGCGAGAAGGAGGAGAGCAGCCAGGGCCGGTCCTATCATTTTATAGGCCCGGGGCGAAACAAAAATAAGGGCCCTTAATATATGAAGTTAAAAGATCGTAAATTATTTTGTAGACTCAGCTCGGATCTATCTTGCAAGGTGGACCTAGGTCCAAATTATCACAATTTACATTTTAAAAATTCACAATTTTTATACTACGAAGTACGAACACACAATGTTAATATATATATGTAATTGATTATCTTATTTTGTATTCACAAATTGTTTTCAAATACTGCAATCACACAATATTAACATATTACGATTTGATAACCTTGTATTTTATTCACAAATTTCCTTCTATAGTTGTTATGTGTCTTGACTTAGAAACACAATTTATATTCTAGAAGTTCACAATTCTAATACTAAATATATATAATTTATACGTCGTTTAGGACCAGGGTCCACCTTGTAAGGTGCACCCTAGTTTATGGTATAAAACTCTTATAAAAGGTTGTATGGGTTAATTGAAAATAACAAAATGATAATTTTGAATTTTTGTAAATATATAATTTTTTTATTAAAAAAAAAAACTATATAATAAGCTTGGAGTAGTGCCCATTCAAACTTTGGGACCCTATATGAAGTCTAATCATAAATTAATTCAACATTCACTAATATATATCTATTAACTAAGATAAATATATCAAATGGTCGTAATTGTTAAGTAAATTTAAAAATTAATAAATAATGTTGAAGTAATGGATTCAAATATTTGCATATGCAAACATTTGTTTTAAATTCATCAATTTTTTTTTTTAAAATAAAGTTAGGGACCCTCCCAACGGTTGGGCCCAGGGCGGGTGCCCATCCTGCCCACCCCTTTGGGCCGGCCCTGAGAGCAGCAGAAGCAAACATGATAAAGCTGTAGTATATATATGAGAAGCCATATGTATATATTATAGATAGATAGAGAAATTTAATGGCGCAAGTATGTAGGGATTATTGTTACGTTGCTAAAGATTTATATATATATATATATATATATATATATATATAGATTCGATATGATGTTGCAGGGATGAATTGTTAAAAATGTAGGGGCGCTGGGCTATTAAATATATAGGGATGCAAATACTCCTAATCCTAATCAGATAAGGAATATGAATATATATAATATTAATTTTTTTGAATGCATATATATAATATTAATTAATTCTAGTGTACGTGAATATGATTATGATTATATTAATAATAATTGTATGTTGGCGTGTAATATAAGCTGCTCGAATTGAGGTCAACCACTGTACGGCTTGATTCGATATGATAGATTCAAATGTGGGTACGGTGCACGTTCTAAATTGACCTTCTTATGATATTCCATCTTCTGATCGACTATATATATATATATATATATATATATATATATATATATATATTCTTGAAAAAGTGGGGATCGGAACTTCCTGTAATCTATCTTTTTTTCATCAAGCTAAGCTAAATTGACAACAACTAACAACTTTAATTAGAGTTTCTTGGAAATTAAAGCTACAATTAATTATGTGGTTGTATTCTGTTTTTTTGCATTTAAATGTAGTTCTGTTTGACATGTAATTATGATTATAGTATAATTTTAATAGATATTTGGTTGAAATTGGAAAGTTTTTAGTATATATGGACCTTGTAGTACTTGGTTTTTGAACTTGCATTACCAAAGTCGTCATTTATGATTGGATGAAAAAAGGCACTGATGGATTTAATTAACCCGGGGTGCGCCTGAATCACTAAATCCGGATAAGAGTATGAATAATAAATAATAGATAAGTAATACGAACGATATAGCAAAGGCCGTGAGACCGTAAATTGTATTAAATGCCGTAGAATTGGCTATTACAGTAGTATTTTAGGACAAAGTGTATAAGTAGAATAGATCATGTCTTAATGAGACAAGGTGGGGGGTTTTATACAACCCCCACCCCTAACCGCTACCCGCTAAGGCGGGGGGTGGTTGGATCCGAGTTGACCGCGCCCGGTCTCGCGACCGGGCCGCGCTGCGGGGGCCAGGCTGAGCCCATCATGGGCTCGGGCCGGGCCCATGTGGAGGTCGGCCCGGCCTCCCACGTGGCCCGTGCGGGGGCCACGTGGCGAGGCCTCGGCCGGGGCGGGTACGTGGCGCCGCCCCAGAACCCGTTCTTGCTTCGCGCCCTCGGGTCGGTTCGGGTCGATTCCCAATATATCCGTCATCGGTCCCCCACTCTCCAAGCTGCGAGTAATCGTCAGTGAAGGAGAGTAGATGCTCCGGCCGACCCCCCAGAATGCCGACCTCGAGATGTCCGCCTCCCAACCTTGAAAGTGCACTTCTTGTGATAATGATGAGAACTCCATCCGGAACATGACTCCTTCATCTGCTAGGACACATACGTAGTAGAGTCCTCTTAGGTTTTGATCATCTTCTCCAAGTCAAACCATCACATCCATCTTTTCACCTTTTCCCCCTTCTTTTTTGAGTTTTGAATTTCAAAACTCCCCCTCTTCCTATCTCCCCCTCAACTATATAAACCCCCTCTCTTCTTCCATTCTGCACTTTCCATCACCCCAACATCACACCCTACTCCAAACTCCGGCAAGCTCCCCACTGGATTCCGGCAGCAACTCGGGCGCGACCCGAACTCCGGCCGACCCCCGAGCTGCCCCTGTCGCCGAGCCGTAGGCCCGAGCGTGGTACGCCCCTCCTTCCCATCATTTTCTCCTTTTTTTTCGTAACTCCATAGCTCTGCCGTGTTGCTCCGTCACGGCGCCGGCGCGGTGGCGTCGCCGCGACGCTGCCACGGCGCGGCCTGCAGGCCGCGCCTCCGTGGCCCCCCGGCCGACCCCCCAGGCACAGGCCACGTCGGGGTCGACCTCGGCAGCGGCCGTCCCCCTCTGCCGGGGTCGCGCCGTCCTCCGGCGCCGAGGTCGCGCCGACCTCCGGCGTCGAGGTCGCGCCGACCTCCGGCGTCGAGGTCGCGCCGACCCCGGCCTTGGCCAATCCCCTGTGACAGGATCGCGCCGGGGCCGAGCCAACCTGGCACGCCGAGGTCGGCCGACCTCGACCTCGGCCCAAGGCCGAGGTCCTCCCAACCGCCTCTGATTTTGCTTTTTTTTTTTTTTTTTTTTTTTTTTTTTTTTTTTTTTTTTTTTTTGAATACGCCCCGTTCTTATACCCCTTCTCTTTTATCTCGTAGGTTTAGTTGGTGCATGTACACTTCCTCCGGTTCCTTGGACGATTTTTTAGACTCCGTAGATACCCACATTTTACCCATGGATGACACTAGCGACCCCCCTACTCCTTTTCCAACTCATTCCCCCTCTGAGCAGGTCACCACGCCCTATGAAGGTCCGTTGGACGCCCATCCTCCCATCTTAGAGGACCCCTTCGCGGTCCTGTACGAGAACGTCACTACAAAAAAACGCTGAAATAACGACGGATTTAGCGACGGATGCATTCCGTTGCTAATTTACCGACGGAATAGCGACAAATTAGTGACGGATTTTAATTTTTTTGTTAAATGAATATTTAACGACGGTCTAGTGACGGATTTACGATGGAAATTGCGACGGAATAGTTCCTTCGTTAAATGTGTAGCTAAATTTAGCGGTAAATGTTGGGCAAAAATTAGAGGCAAATTTGCGATAGATTTTGCGTGGAGTAATTTCACAATTATAATTTCTACAGAATAGCGACAGAAATATATTTCCATCGTTAAAGTTGCAAGAGACATTTATTCGTTCTTACTATCTAGCGACGGATTTGCTTTTCGGTCGCTAGATAGCGACGGAATTGCCTATCCGTCACTAGATAGCAACGGAATCCATTTCCGACTCTGGATTTATAATGTGGATTTAAGTGAGTTTATATTCTACCAACGGATATTTGGACCCGTCGCAAGAATTACGAGCGGGAGCTAATTTTTTTAATATTTAACGACGGATCTTAGATACCGTCGCTAGCTAGAATTGGGATTAGTTTGTTTTACGCTCAGACGACCCTCGCTACCTAGAACCCTACCTCTTGCCAACACTCAGACTTCTCTGCTCAAAAAATGCTCTGACGACCGCCGTTAGTTTCCTCCGCCCAATCGCTCAGACAACCACCACCCATCGCTCACCGGCAATCGCTCAGACGACCACCACCGTTAGTTTCCTCCCACCGCCCACCGCCGGCCGACGCTGCTTCTCCGTCAACCGTCGCTTCCCCTGCCGCCTATTCCGCTTCTCTGGTATGTATTTCTTTATGGCTTCTCAATATTTGGGTGTAAAGTAGTTTGTGCATTAACAGTCAAATATTGAGCCTGGTATTGACAAATATTGAGCAGATTAAGCAGATTAGTGTCATATTTTACGCATTGCAGTTGAATTGAATTCTGATTACTGTGATATTGCTATCTGAATTTTGGTTACAAAATATTCAATGAAAATGAGTTGGCTTACTATGCATTGCAGTTTTGGTTACGCATTGCAGTTGAATTGAAGTTTTGATTTTGGAAAATGAGTTGGCTTACTATGCTAATTATGCTTTTGTTAAAATCATGTGAAGAGAATGTTACAGCTCTTGCTTGTCAGTGTTTTTTTTGGCTAAATATTCAATTTTAAGTGCAAGGAGATATTAAGAATTCCGTCATTATCAGCAGCTTTCTCTTCTTTTAAACAAGACCTTTCTCTTGACTATTCTTCTCTGTTGGATACAAGGAGTAGAGGTCACTCTATATGACAAGCTATTTTGCCTAATAATTTTGTTTTAAAACCTTAATAATAGCAGGTTTAATCATAGTAGCCAACAAACTTCAATTAGGGTCACTTAAACCTTATAAGAGAAGGTGACAAAGATGCAGCAAGTTACCATATTGCTTTAAATTAACATATTAAAGTGCATAGAAATGATAACCTTAATTTTTGACTAATAAGTTGATACCTTGAGATTATTCACCTAAACAACAATCAAAATTCAACACTTTGGTGGCTAAAAGAGAAGTTGCCAAGTTTAATATGCATCTTGCACCAATGTGGGATTTGTGACTTTATCCAATCTTATGTATATTAGTATATTATAATTCATGCTTAATTCCAAATATGATCTGCAGGCTGTTCGATACTTCAGTTAAGGAATTTCAAGTCTATGCATGGTTGCTTCTTCAAATAACAAATTGTGAATCTGTCCTCATTCACAGTTAAATGAATGTTGCTGAATTTCTTTGCTGCTCAAACTCTGTCGAATATTTGAGTCAATTACAATACTCTGTTTTTTACTATTTTAAAATTTTCCTAGCTAGAGAAAAAGGGAAACATAATTAATTCTTAAAACTTTTGTATTTAGTAACCAAAATCATAATATGAGATTTTACTACTCGAGTTTGAAATAAGGTTTCTTTCTACAGTTATTATACCTGTATTTGTCTATATTATGGTTAGCTATTGTGTTTTATTTGCTGTCTTTGTGAGCTCAAAATGTCTAAGCGCCAATACTATTGCAGTATAATTGCAGTTTCAAGTCGAGAATCAAAACTATTGGCTGGGAATCGCATTATTACACTCAAGATTCTTCAAGTTCTTCTGCGATTGATAAGGTTTGAACAATTACAAATTTTTCATTTGTTCTTTATTTGCCGGCTAAACCGCCTGTGGGTACCGGAGGTTTATGAAAATATGCATGATTGTTTATTTGTATCTCTTTGTGGTTTCATCTCTGACACAAGATGCTCCTCAAACTGACAATAGATTTTTTATTTTTTTTTTAATAAAAATTATATTAGTTCAATGCATTGACATGTGTTGTTTTGTTATCTAATTTTCTTTACAGCTAAGTATGAATGCAAAAATGAGGGTAAGAAATGACCATATGAAAAGGCAAAATCTATAATTTTTGAATCTATAGAAATGAGCCAATCCATGGAATTGGAAGAGCTGCAGAAGCTTGCTGATGATCAATCTGAAATGTACCCTCTTGGCCCATCTGTGGTTATCAGTTTTGAAAGATTGTGAGTCACACTGTTTAAATGAGGGATTAGAAGTGAAAAGGCTTGGGGGTCTGCATGTGATTGGGACATCTTTAGATGAATCCAGAAGAATTGATAACCAGGTTAGATCTAATTTAAAAGATTTCCAGGAGGCAGTGACTACTTTTGCCTGAGCGCCGAGTATTTCTCTGCCGTCAACTCAACGTCGTTGTCACCGGGAACCAAACGTTTGCATCAAGCACTAAAGCCTCCCTCCGAGTCAAAATTCAGGCACGCCATTCGCCGACTTTGCTAGCATTCCAGGTAAATTTGCGGGATGTTGTTCATATGTTTGTCTCTACATTCTGCTTTTTGTTTGTGCTGTTCTTTTAAATATCTCAATGTATAACTAAGTATTCCTGTGAACCCACCACATAGAATGTTATTGAAGATCTAGGCTTTGTTTTTATTTCTTTTGGGTGTTATTTTAGATATCCAAATATACAACTGAGTCTGAGTATTCCCTTGAACACAAAATCAGTGTTATGAATATACATGGCTAGTTAGATTGCTGAAATAATTTTGTTTTCCCTCCTGAATCCAGGTTCTCAGATGTCACATTCACGTCACTTCAACTACAATGGTGATTCAAGTTCCCAAGATCCTACTGAAGCTCCAAGCTCACTTTGGACCTTAATTGATATGAAAAACTTTGGTAGATTTAAGGAGAGACAAATATAGATATACATTCTGTTTTTTCATTAGAGCCCATTCCTTGGACAGGGCAATAAGAGGTGCTTTGTTTATAAACATCAACTCTATATGTACTTCATTCAATGAATACTTTTTTATTTTTATTTTTATTTTTTTATATTGTTATTGACATTGAATTTTTTAATATACTTCATTCAATGAATACTTTTTTATTTTTATTTTTATTTTTTTACATTGTTATTGACATTGAATTTTTTAATATAATATATTTTTCAATTATATTATTGAAGTATTGTAAATATAATATAGTTTTTAATTATATTATAGTTTAATATAGGTATGTGATATGAATTAATTGGTAAATTTTTTTAAAAAATATTTAAAACATTTTGCGACGGATGTAAATTGCATTAAATTTGTAGCTAAATACGTTAAATAGCGACGGATTTTCCGTTGTTAAATTTAGCGACGGAATTTTCCGTCACTATTCTTTTACAAATTTCGTCATTCAAATTGTCACGGAAAGGAAATTAGCGACGGGTATTTGTTAGTTTAGCCACGAAAAATCCGTTGCTAAAATTAACGACGGGAAAAAATTGCGTCACAAAATCTAGCGACGCCACTTTTAGTGACGGACCGATACTGTCGCTAAAGCTATTAGCGACGGATTTTTTCCTTTCTATCGACGGAATTTTCCGTCGCTATTTTTGTTTTTTTTGTTTTTTTTTTTTTTTTGTAGTGGACCCTGTCCAGTATACCCCTCTAGAGACACTCGTCGCGGCCTCGACCTTGGCTTGGACCTCTGCGCAGGAGTTTGAGGAGGCCAAGGGCTATGTTGGGTCTACGGCCGAGGTGAGCCTGCATTCCCCGTCGGGGAACGTCACCGCGCCCCCGACACCCCTCTTCTTCGGGGTCCACGTGCAGTCTCTGTACCTCGGTTTTTGCTTCCCTATCCATCCCTTCGTCGTATCCTTCCTTAACCATTACGGCATCACACCCGGGCAGTTGGTTCCGAACGTCCATTACTTGCTTCTTGCCTTATTGCTCCGCTGCCACACCATCCGTGTCAAGCGCTACATGGACCTCTTCCAGAGTTTGTTTCAAGTCACCTCGTCCTCCGGCCAGGCTAGTAAGGGATTCGTGGCTATAGCGGCCCAGGCGCGCATGAAAGTGTTTCATGACTTCAATCAGACCAACAGAGACTGGAAACCGCATTTTGTCTTTATCTCGGTCGGCGACCCTCGCCCGTTCCTAGCTTGGAACAACAGGTTTGTGCGCCATAGGGCCCCGCTTCAGACGGCCTCCTTAGCCCGGGACATCCACGCTTTCCGTGGCGACCGGGGAGAGATTGTTATCGGCGAGATGATTACGGCGGAGAACATGCGTAGCCTGGGTTTTGTGTCGGATGGGCCGCTGCCGCCACGTATCCGTCCGCGCCTTTTGCATACATCCAAGTCAGATGCGCGTCCCTTGATCGACCTGTCAGATGATGAGCTATCGGAGCACTCCTCGGGATCCTCGGACGAGGTTTTTGCCGAGCCCATGTCCTCCGGGTCCGCTGTCGGCCCTTCACGTGCCTCTACTCGTGGTCTGTTCCCCCTCCTTCGCTAGACCATCGCTTATATATATGACTTATGGATTGACCCTTGTTTGTTTCATTTCGCAGCGAGGCCCTCCAGTATGTCCACTTCATTCCGTGAGCGCCTTGAGCGCACTGTGGCGCATGCCCCTGCTGCGAAGAGACAGAAAGTTACTGCACAGCCTAGCGCGCCCCCGCTGGGGGAGGTGCGGCCGCGGGCGAGTTGCCTGTTCCGCCCCCTCTGCCGCCTGCCGAGCACACGCGGAGCTTGCCTGCTATTGTTCGCGAGGCCCTCCGGACCCTCGAGGTATGTACCCCCCTTTGTGATTTCCATTTTTGAACTTACTTCTCCTTGTTGTCTTGTCATGATGATGTCCTGGTGCCCCTTTCACAGGGCTGGGCCATGTCCTCCGTGGCCCTTGTTGAGGATGAGCAGGGTCGCACTCGTGAGCTGGTTTGAGCCTTGGAGGCCGAGACCAGGCTGGCCGACGAGGCGGTCAGACGTGATGCTGAGTCCCGGAAGGCCCTGGAGACGGAGAGGAGGAGGCACGCAGAGGAGCTTGGACAGGTCATCCCTGCCTACAGGAGGTCTGATGAGTTTGAGTGGGATGCTGAGGAGTACGTTCGCGGGCGTAGTGCCAATATAGTCGCCTCGTGGCTAGCTAGCGATGCTGGGAAGGAGACGATTGCGGACGAAAGTGCCGTAACCTTCCAGGTAGGCCGATATGCTATGCAGCAGGAGATCTACACCGCCCTTCGTCAGAAAGGAGACGCCTTCGACCCAGGAGTCCTAGAGTTGCCGGTCGAGATGGAGAACCCCGAGCCAGTAAACCCTGCGTCGGGCTTCTCACTATCACCCCTTGATCGCGCCGATGAACCCGTGGAGCTGGTGGCCTCCTCGGGGGCTATTTCACCCACTCTGCTGAGCGTCCACGTCCCTGACTTGGATGAGGAGGCCGAGGGAGTGACCGTCGCCGTCGCGCCATCGGCTGAGCTGCCACTTGCTACCGCGCCGGGTTTGGATGAGCAGCCTTGATCATGCTAATTTTAGTTTATTTCCCTATTTTGTGTATCCGGGCATAGACTTTGGATGTGGATTCTTGCCCTCTTTTGCTGTTTATGTTGCTTGATGACTTTTCCTGTTTTTATCTTGCTATGCTTCGAATGTTGGATCTTTTTTAGTATATGCTTGGAACTTGTGCTTGAGTATGTACTCCTGTTGTTGAGATCACATCGGGGTGGCAAGGCGGGCTGCGACCCCTCGGTTCGGGCCCCTGGCCGGCCTCTCTGTTTTTTTTTTTTTTTTTTTTTTTTTTTTTTGGTGAGTTCTCGGTCAGTGCCGAGACTCTCAACCTCGGGTAGTGCCGAGGTACGAGACCTCGGTGCTGGCCGAGGCATCGAGCCTCGGCGATTGGCAAGGTGCATGCAGCACGGTGCACCCCGGCAGTGTGCCGAGGTGTGCGGCTGATGGACCTCGACTACGGGTCGAGGTCTGTCTGTACGCACCTCGGCCTGCTGCCGAGGCAGTGCCATGTTGCCGGGGTGTGCTAGGCCCATGTTTTTTTTTTTTGGCCTATTGCTAGCTTCCAAAACATAGTCCCATGAGACTACGCCACCGGGCTCCTCGTCGAGGTTCGTACGCGAGGTTGAACCTCGTGCCCCCTTAGGGTACGTCAGCCACTCGAGCCAAGTCTTTCCGGACTATGCCACCGGGCTCTTCCGTCGGGGTTGGTACGCGAGGTCGGACCTCGTGCTCCCTTAGGGTGCGCCTAACCGCTTGGGCCTAGCCCTGTCGGGCCAAGCCACCGGGCTCCTCCGTCGGGGTTTGTACTCGAGGTTAGACCTCGTGCCCCCTTAGGGTGCGCGCTAGCCGCTCGGGCCAAGTCCTTTCGGACTACGCCACCGGGCTCTTCCGTCGGGGTTGGTACGTGAAGTCGGCCCTCGTGCCCCCTTAGGGTGCGTCCTTCGTCGGGGTTGGTACGCGATGTCGGACCCCGTGCCCCCTTAGGGTCCGCGGGGGGAAGACATGAGTGAGCACTCGTTCCCCCTTGTTTCATGATTATTTTTTTTTTAAGGAGAAAAAATGGATGAAAACCAATTTGTAATATGCAAATTTATTCCGCTTATTGCCGTTCACTAAGACATTATTGGGGGAGGGGAATGGTCCTCCTCCTAAAATAGCATTTCAAAGTCTACCTCTCACGTGGCGGGTCTACTGGTAGAACTTCAGCAGGTGTTCCGAGTTCCAGACCCTGGCTATCATCTTCCCCTTGGGGGTCTTGAGCTTGTAACTACCCGGGCGGACCACGGCTGCTACAATGTATGGGCCTTCCCAGTTGGCGGCTTGCCTCCCTTTTCCTGAGCACGTAGTCTCCAGCTTGGAAATAGCGGGGCCGGACCCGCCTGTCATGGTATGCTTTAGTTTGCCTCTAGTAGTTTTCGGCTCGGATCGCCGCTGCTTCGCGCCTGTCATCGATCAGGTGGAGGTCAGTTCTATGGTGCTCCTCATTCGTGTCGGGGTCGTAGTCCTCCTCCCGGCGGGAAGGTATGACCACCTCTACTGGGGCTCGAGCTTCGAACCCGTAGGCCAAGGAGAAAGGTGTCTCCCCAGTGGCCCTCCGGGGGGTGGTGCGGTAGGCCCAAAGAACGGCATCGAGCTCCTCTACCCACGCCCCCCTTGCGGATTCCAGCTTCTTTTTCAGGCCGCCCACTATTGTGCGGTTGGCATTCCCCACCTGCCCATTTGCTTGAGGGTAGCACACGGCCACCCGACTGTGAGTAATGTGCCATTCTGCACAGAACCCCTTGAACTCTTGCCCCTCGAATTGGCGTTCGTTGTCGGTGATGAGTTGCATCGGGACCCCAAAACGGCACAAAATGTTTTTGTACACAAAGTGCTTGCAACGGGCGCTTGTTATGGTTGCCAGTGGTTCCACCTCCATCCACTTGGTAAAGTAGTCCACTGCAACTATGAGGTACTTCCTTTTTCCTGACCCCATGGGTAGAGCCCCCCTAGGTCTACTCCCCACCTGGAGAAGGGGATGACCGAGCTGATGGGGGTGTAGCTCGTGGCGGGTCGGCCGGGGGTGACCTGGAAGTGTTGGCAGGTCTTGCAACTCCTGGCGTAGTTGGCGCACTCCTTGGCCATTTTGAGCCAAAAGTACCCCTGTAAGATGGCCCTCCGGGACATGGCGAAGGCCCCCTGGTGGGCGAAGCAGGTCCCCTCGTGGATTTCCTCCATGACCGCCCTGGCCTCGTCTGGGTACAGGCAGCACAGCAAGGCGCCGTTGTAGGACCTCTTGTAAAGCGTGTCCCCTATGATCACGTACGTAGGGGCTCGTCGTTTCACCAGCTTGGCGTCGACCTCGTCGGGAGGTAGTGCACCTGTTTTCTTGTACTCCTTGAGGTGGTCCAACCAGCAAGGGGGTCGGGTTTGCACAGGTAGGACCGGGTAGGCGTCTAGGCTCGACCTCTTAAAATCCTCAATCCGGGCTATTTTTGAAATATGTTCCGGGGCCCCTTGGGCGAGCTTGGATAACATGTCAGCGTCTGTGTTCTGGTCCCGGGGCACCTGTAGGACCTCGTAATTGATCAGCTGCCCTAGCAGCTGGAGCACCACGTCCCGGTACCTCCTCATTCTTTCATCACTTGCCTCAAATTCACCTATGACCTGTCCCACCACGAGTCTGGAGTCATACCAGATTTTGAGCTTCTCCACCCTCATATTTAACGCGAGGCGGAGCCCCCCTAGGAGCGCATCATACTCGACTTCGTTGTTGGATAACTTGAACGCGAAGCGGAGGGCGTAGTAGGGCCGGAACCCCTCCGGGGTTATGAGGACGACTCCACCCCCGCAGCTTTTGGCTCTAGAGGACCCGTCCGTTGAGAGGGTCCACCACTCCTCGTCTTCATCCCGGACCCGCTCCGTGGCCTCCCGGGCGGTACACTCGACTATGAAGTCAGCTAGTGCCTGCTCCTTGATGGCGAGTCTGGGCTTGAATTGGATGTCGAACTAGCTCAGTCGCATGGCCCACCTGACCAACCTGCTAGCCGACCCCGAGGCCCTCAACACCGCGTCTAGTGGCTGGTTCGTGAGGACCTGTACCGGGTGGGCCTGGAAGTAGTGGTTCAGTTTCTTTGCCGTCGCATCTACCGCGAAGATGGCCTTCTCCACGGGTGTTTACCTGATCTCCACCCCCCGTAGACCTCGGCTCGTGTAGTATACGGGCCGTTGGACCCCCTCATCGTCCCGGACCAGCACGGAGCTGACCGCGGCCTGCGAGATGCCCAGGTACAGATACAGGACCTCCCCCTTAACGGGTTTGGCCAGGGGGGGGGGGGGAGTGACATCAGGTACGTCTTGAGGTCATCGAACGCCATCTGGCACTATTCGGATCACTCGAAGCCCTTCGTCTTTTTGAGGACTCCAAAGAACGACAACGATTTCTCGGCCGACCTCGAAAGGAAACGGCCCAGGGCTGCCAACCGCCCGTTGAGGCACTGGACCTCCCAGAGGGACCTCGGAGGTTCCATGTCCAGGATGGCCTTGACCTTGTCGGGGTTGGGCTCAATGCCCCTCTTCGAGACCATGTACCCCAAAAATTTCCCCCGTGTACCCCGAAGGTACATTTTTTGGGGTTCAACCGTAAATTGAAGCGTTGCATAATTGAAAATACATCGGTAAGGTCGTCTGTGTGGAGGTCGGCGTCGGTGCTCTTAACGATCATGTCATCGACGTAGGCCTGAAGGTTGCGGCCGAGGACCTGCTTGAACACCTTGGCCACCATTCGAGTGTAGGTGGCACCTGAATTTTTCAGTCCGAAAGTCATGACCTTGTAGTAATAGACCCCCTCTGGTGTGGTGAAGACTGTCTTCTCCTCGTCGGCCTCCTCCATGAAAATTTGGTGGTACCCCCTGAACGCATCTAGGAAGCTCAAAAGGGCACAACCTGCAGTCTCGTCCACCAGCTGGTCAATGTTGGGGAGGGGGAAGGGGTCCATAGGGCAGGCCTTGTTGAGGTCGGTGTTGTAACACCCCGAAATTTTTAAACTTTTGAAACTTATATAATAAAGGTAAATTCTCATTAAGTCCCAAAACATAATATAAAAGTACGGGGTGCTATGCCACACCTAAGCCAGAGGACTTAGGTGCACAGGCTACTAACTAAAATCCTCAGTAATGTCAATACATAGACATGACACGCAGGCCGGAAGGGAAACTATCTATTCTACGCTCAATATCTCTAGCGCGCTCCGGTGTCTACTTGTCTGTGCTTGAAAGCCAAATATATCTGTTCAGCGAGAGATGCTGGTAACCCACTCCAACGCATTGAAATACAATACATATAGGCATATATATAGATATAAGAAAACCGTTTTGAAGCATGAAGATATATCCTACGAGACCCTAGCTTTTTGAAACAGGGATAGACTCGACAAATAGAGATAAGCACAGCCAACAGACATAACCAAGCATGCACAGTTTACTAGCATAGGGAACAGACTCAACAGATAAGGATAAGCACAGCCAACAATCATAACCAAGCATATACAGTTCACTAACATGTATCCTATGGTCACGCTTTCATAACATTCATAACAACAAACCATCCCTATCTCATCACATAGCACACTTTGATGGCGCCACAGGACCAATCGCATGCCCATACATGAGGGTCAGCGAATATAGCTCTGACACGGCCCCGTAGCACCCTGCCCCGTATCGCAACACGGAGGGGTCGATTGCAACCGACCGATGAACCGCAGCTCATCATAATGTTTGATCGCAACCAAACATTGGACCGTAGCCCAAGAGTAGTCATCTGACCGCAGCCAGGAATATGAACCGCAGCTCATGTAAAACGTTTGATCGCAACCAAACGGTGGACCGCAGCCCAAGAGTGTAAATCTGACCGCAGCCAGCTTCTGAACCGCAGCTCAGGAATAACCAATTTGATCGCAACCAAATTGGGGTTCATGCACACATAACACATAGCAAACACATGCAACCCACATTGACACATTGGGAAGGGGGAGAAATCGTATAACGAAACCTATGCGTGATCATCCACATACTAAGAATACTCCTAAGGGGTTCATACTTCTTACAACTAGGCCAACGGGATACCAATTCAACTAGCATGCAATATATAAGACTTATTCAACCTACGAATGGTACCCGAACATCAAACTAGACATAGGCACGATGGACGGGGTCCGTTGGGACACCACGGGGGTCGGGGGAACATCAAACGGGGAAGCCGGAATCCCGAGGTGTAGGAATTTCCAGCGGGTAGCCGGTGGGTGAAGGGTCACCCGCCGGCTGCCCGCCGGTGACGAGGTTCCGGGCAGCGGGTGCCCGGCGGGCAGTCGCCTGCCCGCTGTCGGCGACGTCCAAACTGGCCGCGGGTAGGTGGCGGGTCCCCTACCCCCACCTACCCCCTACTGACTCTTTTTCACGAATAACGCCCCGGACACCTTTGTGGAACCCGAAACCACGCTTAGACACTTTCAAACGCAATTGATACCGACACGTAGACAATTAACAGATCAAAAGCAAGAAACATACGACACATATCCTATCATGCTTTTCTAAACATAATTAACACCCAAATCATGTGAATTCCCACCCAATACATTAGGAATAACACCATACGAGTTTCACGTTGCATCCTAGGGCTCTAATCACAATTAAATCATCAAGAACGTAACCCATCTTTTAACATCAAGAAACAATACAATTTATCAAGAATATCTCATAATCATCAAGAATCCGAATTCCTACACAATCATCAAGAAACCCCTTTTCATCATCAAGATTATCAAGATAAAACCATATCACCCATTATCAAGATCACATCATCAATATCATAAATAATTCATCAAAACACAAGAATATAGAGGGATGCCTAAGAGGCGAATCATAGCTAAGAAAATAGGTTTTGTTGAGACATAGGTTACCTCTTAGCCTTAATTAATTCCTTGGCTATGAAGGGTCTCTCTTTAAGCTTTCTTCTTTCTTGATTTCTCCTAAGGGGATTATTGGAACTTCTTGTGTGGTGAGAGATTATTGTGGTGTAAGATTTAGGTGCCTCCTTTGGCCATATATATATATATATATATATATATTCCTAGGAGTCCTAATTGGGGTCTAACTACTATGGGCTTACTTAATTCTATTCCTTATAGGACTAAGGACTTGTTTTAGGGATAGGGGTCCATGGTCCATAGTGGACCATATTAATTAATTAATTAAAGAGAATCATAATCTGAATGGTAAAAGGCCTACTTCCTTTATTCATAATAGATAACTAGGTCTAGGATTCCTAATTAGAATCTGACTAGTAAAAGGTTTACTTTCTTTATTCCTAATAGGCTTAAAGCTCTGGTTTAGGCAAGGGTCCACGATTCATGGTGGGCCTTATTAATTATCTAAAGGGAAACCTACCAAATTAAATCATATTTAATTATTATTAACGGGATTAATTAAATAATTAATCCAGGATTGAAGGCCGTAACACGGGGTGTTACAGGTGTAGTCCACGCACATCCTCCAGGTGGGTGGCTTTGGGGCGAGGACTACGTTGGCTAGCCACGTGGGGTATATGACCTCCCTGACATGGCTGATCTCTAGCAGGGTGTCGACCTCCTTTTTGACGAACTCCCTCCTCTCGGCGGAGAAGTACCTTTTGCGCTGCTGGACTGGCTTGACCGCGGGGTCGACAGCCAGCTTGTGCGTGATCACGTCTCGGCTGAGGCCTGGCATATCCTCGGGGCCCCATGCGAAGACCTCCTTGTAGCTCCTGATGGTGTTGATTATCCGTGCCCGGAGCTCGGCCGGGAGGCCGACCCCTACCTTCATGACCCGGTCGGGTCGGCTGAGGTCGAGGATGACCTCCTCTGTCTCGACCACGGGCTCGGCCCGAGGTCGACCTGCTACCTCCCGAAATGCCTTCTCGGCAATGGTATGGACCTGGAGGTCCTTCTGACCAATTTGGCGGCACGCCTTCAAGTAGCAGCTGCGACTCACCTTTTGGTTCCCCCGGGCGACCCCGACCCCGGCTGGTGTCGGGAACTTGAGGCACAGGTGTTCCACAGAAATCACGCACCTGAGGTCTTCTAGGGCGGGTCGACCAAGTATAATGTTGTGGGCGCAACTAATTTTAACGACTACGAACTCGACCTCCCACCTCCTGGTGTGAGGTGGGGTGCCTATCTCCACCTCCAAATTGATCGACCCCTCCGTCTCAACGGAGTCCCCCGTGAACCCAGACAGGGGGGTCCGTACTTGCTCTAGCTGCCCTCTTGAGAGTCCCAACTGGGCGAACGTGTCGTAGTACATGACGTTCACCGAGCTACCCGTGTCTATGAGCACCCGGTGCACCACCACGTTGTTGACGTCCAGCTTGACCACCAGGGCGTCTCGGAGGGGGAGGGGCCCGTCAGTCAGGTCGACGTCGGTGAACGTGATGGGCTCCCTTTTTGGTTTCTTCTCGTGGGGTATTCGTGTGACCTCCCCTACGTACAAGCTTCTCGCCCACTTCTTCCGCTCGGCTGGTGAGTCCCCTCCCTCGGGCCCCCCAAAGATGACGTAGATGACACGTTTCTTCGTGGGCTGGGAATCCTCCGTTGTCTTCTCCTCCTCCTCGGAGCTGTTGTCGTGGTGGTCCCTCTTACGGGGAGCCGAGGTGGATGGCGCCTGGCCACCCCCCTTCCTCCATACATTGCCTTGCTTCTGGCCCTGCGCCTGGCCTTGCGCCTGGCCGGGCCTCTTAATGAATTGGCCGAGGTAACCCATTTGGATGAGCTCCTCGATTTGTCTCTTTAAGAGGATGCATTCGTCTGTATCGTGCCCCTTCTGCCGGTGGAACCTGCAGTATTTGTTGGGGTCCCCCCTCGCCGATATCTTCATGCACTCCTCCTTCGGGAATACCACGATTCCCTGGTCCTCCGCGTGCACCAAGATGGTACCCACAGGTTGTGTCAGCGGGGTGAGATAGCGTGTGGGGTTCAGCCTGGGCACCTCAGCGTACTCACGTCGGTGTGGCCGCGGCGCATTGCGCTCCTCCTGGGGTGCCTTGTCTTTTCGACCTCTTCCTTCCTCCTATTCCTTCTTCCTCTTCTCGGCAGCCTCGGCGTCAGCGTACCTTGCTGCCTTGTCCTCGGCATGGCGAGTCGGCAATTTGCTTCTTCCGCTGTATGTTGGTGGCGAAATGGGATAGGAACTGTCAGGTGAGGTCCGCAAAGGTGGAGATGGACCCCGCCGGGAGGGACCCGAACCAATCATGCGCCTGCCCGTCCAGGGTGGCGAAGAACCCCCTACATAGGATGGCGTCTGTTGCCTCGGTGATCATCATTGCGGCCCTGTACCTGGTCAGGTGTGTCCACGGGTCTGTGGTCCCCGAGTACGCTTTAATGGTGGGAAAGCGAAAATCTCGAGGTAAGGGCTCCTCCATGATGGTGTTTGCGAAAGGGGAGGACAACACATCCTGGGGATCTGGAGATCCGTCCCTCTCGTCGACCTTCTTCTGGAGCTCGTCCATCCTCTTCCGCAGCTGCTCGACCTCTACCCGATGGGAGCTCGGAGCCCTACCATTCGTTTCACCAGATCGTTCGACCCGGGAGGCCTGCTCACGTCGCGGGCGGGGTCGGGGGACCCGACCTGCAGACCCGCGCGAGGCTGCCTCGTGTCGCGGCTGGGTGCGTGACCCATGGCTCGGCGACCTCCGAGTGACCGATTCTTGTCGTAGCGGCCGGCGGGAGCATGACTCCGCCACTGGTGGCCCGTTGGCTGGCCTCGGACCCAGCCTGTCCCGGGCCGTCACGCGATCGCCCAACCTCTCCAGGGCGGGCCTGGTTTGGGTTGGTGCCCTCCCATCGCCGTCGCGCTGGCGGTCTCCGATGGTCGAGGCGAGTTGACCTCCCCCTGGGTGATAGGTGCTGGGGGTGGCCGGGTACTTGGACCGCTGCAACCCCGGATGGGAGGAGGTGGAGGTGACGCCGGCACCCCTCCGGTGGCGCCTAGGTCGTCTTGTTCCTCTGCCCGAAGGCCCGCCGCGACGCGCGCCAGCGCCGTGGAAGCTTGTTCAAAAACCGCCACCCCCTCCTGGATGAGTGCGCGAGCCGGAGCGGGGGCGACAGGGGGTGGTGGCGGTGCACCACTGCTACGGTGGTTGATGAGTTGGGCCCTCAGATCTTCCTCCGACCTGGTGGAGGCGGCCGGTTGGATGATGGGGGCGGGGGCCCCGTTAGGACCGTTCCTGTTCGCGACGAGCTAGGTGCCGCGGGAACCATTGGTATGACGAGAGTTGGATCTCGATCTTGCCATCGCTGTGGATGAACGATAGTGGGGAGAGCGCTTAAGCTTGTACAACCCATAACCTGGGGTGCACCCGAATCACTAAATCCGGATAAGAGTATGAATAATAAATAATAGATAAGTAATACGAACGATATAGCAAAGGCCGTGAGACCGTAAATTGTATTAAATGCCGTAGAATTGGCTATTACAGCAGTATTTCAGGACAAAGTGTATATGTAGAATATATCATGACTTAATGAGACAAGGTGGGGGGTTTTTATACAACCCCCACCCCTAACCGCCACCCCCTAAGGCAGGGGGGGGGGGTTGGATCCGAGTTGACCGCGCCCGGTCTCGCGACCGGGTCGCGCTGCGGGGGCCAGACCGAGCCCATCATGGGCTCGGGCCGGGCCCATGTGGAGGTCGGCCCGGACTCCCGCGTGGCCCGTGCGGGGGCCATGTGGCGAGGCCTCGGCCGGGGCGGGTACGTGGCGCCTCCCCGGGACCCGTTCTTGCTTAGCGCCCTCGGGTCGGTTCAGGTCGATTCCAAATATATCCGTCAGGCACCACTTCTGAAAGTTACGAAACGACATAGTTTTAAATCAAAGTGGATCTTGATCTACAATATCAAATGGAGCGAGATACATACATATGATGATAACAACATTTGCGGCACAAAGATTGGATATATCGTTTGCTCTCTTCACGATTGCATTTCGTTTCTTGCAAAAATTGGCCTCCTCGGATCTTATCTCCTCACTTTCACTCATCCTTCTTTGATCTTTGATTCGAAATGGTTCTTACCCCGGTGAGAAATTGACGAAAAATGGGCCGGATAGACCATTTCTGCAAAATAATAATAATAATAATAATAATAATAATAATAATAATAATAATAATAATAATAATAATAATAATAATAATAATAAAATAAACAATAGTCGTGCACGCACCGAGATTGCATGCATGGTTTGAAAGTCGTGGATCAATATATCCTGATAGGACGGAGCCCGAAAATCATTTGAGTGGGGGAGAAATAACGATACAAATCTCAATTACAAAATATCAAACAGTCACATAGAATACACGATAGTTAGAGTAGAAGTCAAAAATATATTTGAGTAGGGTTAAAATGTGAAAATATTTAATTTAACTTGGGAAGGAATGAAATAAATAAAATAAACAAGTGAAGATAAGGAAAAGTGTTATTAATAAGACTAGTATTTTCGCCCGTACGATGCACTGAATTGATTGAATATTTGAATCGATATATAATTATTTAAATTAGAACATCAAATATTATATAGTGAAATTGAATATATGGTTTGGATCGTTTATGTGTTTTAATGTATGTTATCATTGCTTGAATTTAAGCAAATAATTGCTCAAATTAATAGCTAATGTGTAGATGTACGCATGCGGTGCTGTAACTTTGGAGATTTTATTTATCATTGTCTAGTATTTTTTTTTTATAAATTAGGCAAATGTGGTCATTTTCTAGCAACTCAGTTATAGGAATGAATTGTTATCTTAATTCATTTGTATGCAAGATATATTTTTGTCTAGATATATATAAAAAAATTTTTCATTTAAAAAATATATATAATATCACCGATTGTATTTACAAATTATTAAAACTTCTTTATAGATGACATTGGTAGTAGCTGTTAAGAAAATAATGTGTGGCTCAAATTAATGAAGCTTTTCTGCATGCATCCACGTCGCGCTCTATCTCCGCTTCGCACGTCCTCCACCAAAGTTTTGCATGCTGTTTTTTTCTCCCCTTTTTATTGTATAAATAGCATTTGCTTTTCACTTTGTAATCACTCATCATTGCAACATCAATTGCAATTCATTCATTTCCTTCTTTGATTTCTCACGTAGACATAGATAATATATATATGTTTTCCTTGTAGTCTCTTTTAGAGATTAATATATATATTTATTTATTTTATATTTTCCCAATTTAGTAATTTATTATTCTGTCATTTATATATTTTTCCTATTATTTAACTTCTATAATTCTCAATTTTCGATTCTTCGCTTCCGCATTATTCCGCTATATTCCTAACAAGTGGTATCAGAGCGGTTTAATTGAGAATTGTTTTCAACGATGTCGACGGTTACCAAGTTCGATATCGAGAAGTTCGATGGGAAGATTAGCTTTTCTATCTGGAAGGTTCAGATGGAAGCCGTTCTAACCCAGAACGGTTTGAAGAAAGCACTAGCTGGGAAGAAGAAGAAACCGGCTACAATGACAGATGAAACTTGGGAAGATTTGGATGACAAGGCACGTTCAACCATCCTTTTGTGTCTGTCTAAAGAGGTTCTACGTGAGGTAGCAAATGAGACGACTGCATCAGATTTATGGTCCAAGCTGGATACGCTTTACATGGCCAAAACTCTGGCGAACACGCTACGCCTGAAGGAGCGTCTGTACACAATCCGTATGACGGAAGGTACTTCTATTAAATCTCACTTGGATGAATTCAATTCTATTTTATTGGACTTGGAAAATATTGATGTCATAATTAAAGATGAGGATCGCGCTGTTTTATTGCTTGTCTCTCTCCCTAAATCATACAAGCATTTCAAAGAAATTATACTGTATGGTAATAGTAGTGATACCCTTACTTTCGACAATGTTAAGTCAAACCTATTGTCCAAAGAAAAGTTTGACTTTGAAATTAAGTCTGAGGACAAAGGTGAAGGCTTGACCGTAAGGGGTCGTTCACTTGAATCAGGGAGTAGCAATAAAAATTCTAGATCCAAGTCCAAAGGACGAAAGTCCAACAAATCCTGCAAGTACTGCAAGAAGCATGGTCATGATGTGACTGAATGCTTTAGGTTGAAAAACAAGCAAGAGAGAGAAAAGTCCGTTTTGAAGCTAGTGTTGTTGAAAGTGATTCAGAAGGCGATGTTATGTTATCTGTTAGCTCCAGTTGCAAACGGAGCGAAACCGAGTGGATTCTGTACTCTGGTTGTATATTCCACATGTGTCCTCACAAAGACTGGTTCATCTCTCTGGAACCGGTTGATGGTGATGTTGTCTTGCTGGGTAATGATACTCAATGCAAGGTTAGTGGAATTGGAAGTGTGCAGATTAAAACTCATGATAACGTTATCAGGACTCTTACCAATGTTCGGTATATTCCTGATTTGAAACGCAATCTGATATCCTAGGGCACCTTGGAATCTATGGGGTGCAAGTACATAGCTGAAGGTGGAGTTCTGAAAGTCAAAAAAGGCTCTCTTGTTCTCATGAAAGCTTGTCGTTCTGGAAGCTTGTACGTCTTGCATGGCAGTACTGTGACAGGTTCAGTAGCGGTATCCTCATCGGTGTCTGATGCGGATCTCACTGAATTATGGCATATGCGTCTGGGGCATATGAGTGAGAAAGGCATGCATCTTCTGAGTGAGAAAGGCATGCATCTTCTGAGCAAGAAAGGCCTCCTTGGTGGTTCAGGTACGGGTAAATTACAATTTTGTGAGCATTGTGTTTTTGAGAAATAAAAGAGGGTTAGTTTCTCTACTGCTACACACCGTACCAAAGATGTATTGGAATACATACATTCCGATTTATGGGGACCAACTAAATTCCAGTCTATGGGAGGTTGTAGATATTTTATGTCTATTATTGATGACTTTTCTCGTAAAATCTGGGTCTATTTCCTGAAACATAAAAATCAGGCATTTTCTATTTTCAAGAAGTGGAAAATACTTGTTGAGACTCAGACAGGTAAAAAAGTCAAGAAGCTCAGGACAGACAATGGCTTGGAGTTTTGTGAGTCAGATTTCAATGACTTTTGTGCGGCAAATGGAATCACCAGGCACAAGACCTTGCCTGGTAAACCCCAGCAGAATGGTGTTGCCGAACGTTTGAACAGGACTCTATTGGAAAGAGCCCGTTGTATGCTCTCTAATGCTGGGTTATGGAAACGACGTGATTTTTGGGCCGAGGCCGTTTCTACTGCTTGCTATTTGGTAAATAAATCTCCACATTCATCCCTTAACTTCAAAATTCCAGAGGAAGTTTGGTCAGGTAATCCTGTTGACTACTCTATCTTAAGAGTTTTTGGATGTCCTGTTTATGCTCATTCCAGTACGGGTAAATTAAACCCGAGAGCTGTCAAATGCATTTTCCTTGGTTATACTTCTGAGTCAAAAGGGTATCGTCTATGGTCTCCTGATTCTCAGAAAATCATTCTGAGTCGAGATATCACTTTTGATGAAAATGCACTACTTTCTTCTGGATAAGTTCCCAGTACGGGTGAGACGCAGAGTACTGGTGAGAAGGTGGAGTTTGAGTTCAGGCCTATTGGCAGTATTATTACTACTACTGATGGTAATACTAAACATGATGCATCTACTAACACCGCACCTCGTCCAACCACAACGAGAGTATTCCATTGCTATGGATCGTCCTAGGAGGACAATTAGAAAACCTGCTAGGTATGCTAGTGATGATGAAACCAACATGGTTGCTTATGCTCTTTCAGTCGCGTAGGAAGTTGATGGTGATCCATCCTGTTATTCTGAGATTCTTCCTATTGCTAAGTTCAAGTAGTGCTTGAGTTTGGTCGACTGTTCTAGTTGTTAATTCTCACTGTAGATTTGATTCAAGGTGGAGATTGTTAAGAAAATAATGTGTGGCTCAAATTAATGAAGCTTTTCTGCATGCATCCACGTCGCGCTCTATCTCCGCTTCGCACGTCCTCCACCAAATTGCATGCCGTTTTTTTCTCCCCTTTTTATTGTATAAATAGCATTCGCTTTTCACTTTGTAATCACTCATCATTGCAACGTCAATTGCAATTCATTCATTCCTTTCTTTGATTTCTCATGTAGACATAGATATATATATTTTTTCCTTGTAGTCTCTTTTAGAGATTAATATATATATATATATATATATATATATATATATATATATATATATATATATATATATATATATTATTTTCCCAATTTAGTAATTTCTTATTCTGTCATTTATATATTTTTCTTATTATTTAACTTTTATAATTCTCAATTTTCGATTCTTCGCTTCCGCATTATTCCTCTATATTCCTAACAGTAGCAACACAATCTTGTCCATCATCGTCTAGAGCTAATACATTCAGTCCATCACGATGGGTGACTAATGGTAGAATATTAGTCAATTAGTGATCCTTTTATATTTTAAGTCAATTAGTAATATCAGATTCATTTGTAGCCAATAATTCTTATTCCTAATCAATTCATTATATTAATATTCCTAATTAATCTTATTCCTAATTATTTCATAATATTGATATTACTAAATTTCTATTTTTCATTTGCTTACCAAATAAGCTTTATTAATTATTTGACCAATAAAATATAAAATATTTAATTAATTTGACTACAAAAGTTTGAGCGGGAAAATGAAGTAGAAGGATTTTACTTACATGTTAATCTAAACAGTTAATTTTTTCAAAATATCTTTTTACCAACCGTTGATATAATTTATTGGTCAAATCCGCTAACTGCTGATTGTCAAACAAGGACATTGCGAGGTAGTTCTCAAATTTGTTTTGTGATTTGAATACTATCTTTGTCAACAAATCCCTCAAGTAGTTAATATGATTGACTTTATTAATTATAATTTTTTATGGTACGTATTAATAAAATACTTGGTAAAAAAATATATAGCATTATTTTGTATTATAACTTTGATATTTAATTAAAAAATAGTGCACAAAAAAGATAATAGACAATGTAGTGAATATAATCAATTGATGAATTTGAATGTAAAGAATTTTTACATTGGAGAAATATAAAGACAATATAACTAATAAAATTATTTCTCTTAACTAATTTATTGATAATGAATAATTTATTTTTTAATAAAGACATTTTAGGGATAATGTGGCGAATATAATCAATTGATGAATTTGAATGTAAAGAATTTTTATATTGGAGAAAATAAAGGCAATATAACTAATGAAATTATTTCTCTTATTTAATTTATTGATAATGAATAATCTTTTTTGAATAAAGACATTGTAGACACATAATTCTAAATTAAAGAAATGTATATGTATTATTTTTTGTAGTAGCTAGTAATTTATTATTTAATTTAATAAGAGTAAAATAGAGTACTAATTATGCCAACTTTGATTGGGATGAGTTTGAACCTAAGACTTTTCTTATTGAAATCAATGAGTAAGTTAACGGTGCACCAACAGAAATTAAAGGAAAAGATAATATTTAATAAAAAAGTTAACAGATAATCATATTAATTAAGGATAAATTAGAAAATCTTATCAATTATCTGAGCCATTCATTTGATTAAAAAATTTGACGGTCATTTTTTCTACTCATTATAGGCATAACTCTCTTGGTATATATATATATATATATATATATATATATATATATATATATATATATATATTAGATAATATATTTAATGTATTATTTTAGTGATGTATTTTCATTTTTGCTTGGAATAAAATTTAAAGGGTCTTTTGGAATAAAAAATTGGTATATAAATGTTATTGTATTTATAAAAACAAATTATATTTGTGGGATATCTAATTTAAAAATCTAGGTCACAATATGCGTGAGGTCTATGTACTATAATATTTTGTTCAATTTACTCCCTATATATCAATTTTGTTTAATTTAACACAAGTAGTTTATAAAGTAATACACTTAAAATATGATTAAATACCATTATGAAATGAAGCCTATAAAGAATTTTATTTGTATTAAGAATTTCCGTAAGAAAAATAATATATTGATATAAAAAATAATTTAATATATGTTGATAAAAGTTAACAATGAAGAATAAATTTTAATATTTCAATTTAATCATCGCAAATATACACGAGTTCTGATCTATTTTCTGTATACTAATATAATTGTTATAATAATAATATAAAAATAAATTGTCCATCATCGTTGTTGTTGTTGTTGTTATTATTATTAAAAGATTAGAAATAGTTTACAATGAGTAAGTTAAGAATAATAAATAGTTAATAGTATATTGGTAAAAATAATATATAGACATTATCATATATATTAGAGCAATATAATAAATAAATTGATTTAATTTACGTTTTAATTAGTTATTTTCTAAAAAATAAATGTTAAATTTATATATAAAAAAAGGTTTATTATTATTATAATTATTATACAATAACATAAATATTTTTTGATATTTTTCAAATTTGATAATCAAAATTTAGTATTTTAATAAATTGTAAAAGATAATTGAAATTTAAAATTTTAATATAATTAGTGTTTTAGTCTTGTAAATTAATTTTCGTACGTGCGTGGTGCGTGCGATGGACTTTTTTTTTTCTTTTATTTAAGATTTCAATGTTATATGAACAGATACTACAATGTAATAGAGCCAGTAACTTTCAAAAATTAGTAATTCTATATTTAATTTGCAGGTTGTAGAGGCTATGGTGCAAGCACTTGAAGCAGCCCAACTGTTCCAATTTGCAGGGGCTCAGAATAATTGTCTTTGACTACAGTTGAAATATCATTCTCTTCAATATTTTCTTTTTAGGTTCCAAACCTTCATTTCGATATAAGACTTTCTTATGAAATTTTCTATAATGTCGTATAGACTGAATTATATTATAAGTTTTTAATGTTATGATTACAATAATTTTTTATTATATATTCGGAGGTGTTTTGTTAAGGGTTTTGAGTTTAATTTATTGGGGAGTTTAATTGTTCTTAAAAGGTTGAATCCCCAACGTAAATCATGGTAACTCAGCTGAATACTGAGGCTAGACATTTGCTTACTGCGCACAAGGACTCCCTCACTTTGAGAGGTTGCTCCCACAATGGCACTGATGATGAGACTTAATATAATCTCGAATCATTGTTATCAAACTTTACCCTTCTGACCAACTGAGCTGTCTAAAAAATATTATTCACAATTGAGAGGGGGGAGGGGGGTAAAGGAAGAAGATATTGACACTATGAAAAGACGAATATACCTCTTAACTCAATAGAAAAATAAGGCTAATGTAACGGATAGACCATTGGTGAAAATACTTTAATAATCAAGGATTACATTTGACAAAATTAAAAATAAAAAATGACTAAATTTGAATAATCACGATAGTCAGAGGATCTTTATTAAAATTTACCCTTTATAAATACAATCATAATTTTTTTTTTTTTGAAAGCAAATATTTTCAATTAAAATTTTTGGTGACAGTTTGCAATTATTTTATTCTTATTGGAACTCAAGAATGGAGCGTGAAAGTGGAAACAACAATGGCACGCCACCAATATTTCGGCCGGTACCAACGCTAATTAAATACTCCGTATTTTTTTTTTTTTTTAGTTTTCAAAAAAATACTTTCTTTTTAATTATAATAATTCGAAATATAATATTATACATATATATACACACTGTATTATATATCTTTTAATGTATGAGTACAAATACAATATGTGTATCGTGCATGCACACATGTTGCACGTAACTTACAACACACAAAAATTAAAGTACAACTCCTACATTGTTTTTATATTTCTCCAAGAAGGGAATGAGAGAGTCACCTGCAAGGAAAAGAGGGATGCAATGTAAAATGAAGACTTTAATTTTTTTAGTCATCAAAACATTGTATTTATAGGTGAAAAATATGAGAATTATAAATTTGTAAGATTTTTCAAAAGAAAATTGTATTTATTTATTTAAGGTATTGCCATAATTAATTTATTATATTGATATTCCTAATCAAGTCATTATATTAATATTCCTAATTTTTTTTTTGAATGGTACTGACCCTATTACATTGTAGTATCTGTTCATATACTTCCTCAACCTACTGAAACACAAAGAACCAATAACGCCTCAACTGAGACTCGAACTCGTAACCTTCCAAATGGACGTCCAACCCGGGTACCATTATATAAATATTCCTAATTAATTCATACTATATTCAAGAAAAAAATTAATATTTAGAGGACTAAATAATGTCAAAGGCTTGGAACATAATTATAAAATCGCAAAAGTTGATGGAACATTTTTATATTAAATACTAGAAACATGATAATTGTTTGTTAGAAAAATTTATATAATCCAACCTGTTGTGAATTGGAGCCTAGATTTTAAATGTTTACTCTCTAATGTGTAACTTATTGGGGTTTTTTTTTTTAATGAAAAAAAAAATAAATCAAGTAGGCGCTTATTGTGCATGTATTGGTCCATTATTTAGGTGATTTTTGTATGTTGGCTAGTGATGATGGTATCATATGCATTAACTGTTTTAATTTGTTTGATTTTAAAAAGTTTAAGAAGAAAACTATATTTACTCGTCCAGTAGATGGCGAAATGCGCACATACATGTCTTACTTTTCTTTTGTTTTTCTCCCTCTAACGGGCCCCACAAAAATATGTACAAATATTGTTGGTGATAATGAACCAAAAATCGATTTAATATCGTAAAATAATATTTATATATACACACACGAAGTATATAAAATATTATTCGATATATTATATCCGAAATATATACATATATATATATATATATATATATATATATATATATATATATATATATATATATATATATATATATATACACACACACAAATATATATATATAAATCAGACCACCATGGTTATATGCATGAGTATCTACGGAAAAGATATATGCATATCAACCAAATGAAATTTATAATACACAGATTATAATTCCAACCAAACTATAATATCAAAGGAGGATTTTTGCTTAGAAGCATAATCCAAAACCGAAAGAAGGAAAGATTAGCTTGTGTTTGGGTAAGGGTTTTTAGCGTGAGTCAAGAGACCACTCTTTCCTTAAAACCTTATTTGCCACCTCCGAAAAGTGCTAAGAGCGCCGTGGCCTAGGTTTCCCAGGATAAAACGCGCTACGGTTCGACGTTTGAGCACCGAAACGAACGAACCCGGCGAACTAGAGCAACAGCCTTGAACACAGTTAGGCTTAAGAAGGGAGTAGAAATAGAAGGTTTTGAAGCTTGAAACCAAAATTCGTGTAGAGCTCTTGTACTTGTTCGTAGTGTGTAAAGCTTCTACCTTCTACCCCTTCTTATATAGGGATGGAGTACTTAATAGCATTGATCATGGCCATTACATTTGTCTATGTAACATCTGAAACAGCAAGCCATTTAAATTCAAAATTAATATTGAAATTAATTGAGAATTTATTCACACTTTTGTCCGTTGGCATTCTGCCAGGACGGAACTGTCAATGTTTCGGCCTAGGCCGAAACTAGACAGGCTTAGTTTCGGCCCCAGGCCGAAACATTGCTGTGCTGCTCATCAGTTTCGGCCTCATAGGCCGAAACTAGCAGGTTTCGGCCTCCCAGGGCCGAAACCATGGTTTAGTTTCGGTCTTGGCCGAACCCAAGTGGCTATTGCATTGGAAAATATGATACCGAAAGTTGGCATAACTTAGCCCGCAAGGCCAGCCAATTTCCGGACGACATTCGTGCCCGTAGGTGCCGGCGCACACGAGCTCGAGCTTGAATCAAGCCTTTCCGAAGTCATCTCTAGTTGGAATTTGATTTGCACCCCCCCCCCCCCCCCCTCCCGCGCGAGAGAACCTTTATGCTATACAATTCTACAAGATCTAAAAAAGCTCTTGTATAAAAGGGGGGTCAAATCCCCTTTCCAAACCAATGTGGGACAAAAGCTCACTTTTTCCCTTCATTTTTCCAACTCAATGGTTCTACTTTGAGAATCAATATCTCATTCACCCATTATCCGTTTTGAGCGTACAATGTATCAATCTCTTCGTCTCACTACGAAGAACCCGAATCCACTTTGACCCGAACCAAAGAGGAAGTGGACCCCACTGATAATTGTACCACAAAATAGCCACTTAAAAAGCCATTTTAATTCTATTTTTCCAACAATCCCCCACATGAATGAAAAATTGATTTTCGGGGTATTTTGAAATCGAAAACAACTGTGTTCAAACGGTCGATCCCTGCATAGGATAGGTAGGGAGTCACTATACCCTTTGAACCTTCCCTTGTGAAGAAATGTTTACTCTACTGGCTATTCGGTAGAACGCGATGTCTTTGAACCGACTGCCGTTTGTGTAGACGATGACATATCTCACACAGGAACCTCCCAACCATGCTCTGTTCTAATGAGTGTGCCCATTTTGGTCGTGGGTCACCGTTCCTGGTTCTGCGAGAGTTTCTAAAGAATTGTGCCCAACAATTCTCCTTTGAAGCGACCCTCACTTCTCTCTTACATAGGTGATTCTTTCTCGAGTGTCCCGCATACTCAAGAATCATTAAAGCATCAACATGCTAGCCTCGTGCGGGAGTCACTGTTTCTAACGAGGAGTGGTAGGGAGTCCGAAACCCCCACAGTGACACGCTCCGTTCCATAATTTAGTTGTCCCATTGAACCTAGGTGCTAGCTAGGTTGGGTGTCCACTATAGAACTTTTAGTCTAAGGGCTTTAGACCCATTCCTCGTTCCAATTTCTCGACAACCATTTGCTTACCCTCGGGTTAGCGAGTCAGCGGTCGCTACGTTATCTTTTGACATCACGTAGTCAATAGAGATAACCCCCGTTGTGAGAAATTGTTTAATGGTATTATATCTACGACTTATAAGTCTATACTTACCATTCCACATTTAACTCTGTACTTAACCAATTTTGGCTTGACTATCACAATGCACACAAATTGGAGGTACGAGTTCACCACTAGGAACATTCTCGAAATAATGGCTTAGCCATTCGGCCTACTCGCTCGCGACACGAGTGTAAGGCTCTCAGCTTTGATCCCGTCGGATCTTAGCTATCACAAATTCATTTCGAGAATTTCCGTCCAACCGGCTGCACTAGCCTACGTAAAGACGTAGCCTTTGATGGACTTAGTGTCCTTTGATATCCGTGCTATACTTTCCAAGTACGGCTAGATATCCCACGTAGTGCAGTCTAGAGTACGAGCATACCTTAAGTGTCTCATAACTCACGCTATTGCCTTCTAGTGCGCAACACTAGGGTTACTCGTATGTCTACCGAGTTCGTTAACCGCTAAGGCAATATCCAGCCTAGTACAACCCATTAGATACAATTAAACTACCAATAATCTGAATGTATTCTCCATGAGATATACAATCTTCGTGATTATTTGCTAGTTGTACGTTAGTATCTAACGATGTCCAAGCCACTTGATTAACATCCTCTGCAAGGATTTAATCAACACAATGAGATTGGTTTAACACGAGACCATACGGTCTTCTCACAATTTTAATCCCGAGGATTAAATCTGCCAAACTCATGCCCTTCATGTTAAATCTCGAATTTAACATGTTTCTGGTAGAATTGATCATTTGATCGTTACTACCCACAATGAGTTTATCGTGTATAAACAAACAGTGATATCATCGTCTATCGTACGCAATACATAGACCCACTAGTCACTTTTATTTATACTAAACTCGTTGGTCATCATTGTATGATCAAACTCACATGCCAAATACTAAGGCAATTGTTTCAACCCATACAATGATCTCACCAATTACACACTTTCTTTCCATAGCGCGGAACCACAAAACCCTCGTGTTGTTCCATGTCTATTAAGAAAGCGATACATCCATTTCGATAAACTTCCAAGTCTCGCTAAACAGCTCTTTGGCAAGTATCATACTAATGGATTTTATTCTCATCACAAGAGAATATTTATATCGAAGTAACCGTGGCACTCGCGTTGCATGTAATCTACAATTACAGGCCTGGCCATTTCACTTCAATATAATCAACCGGTTTTATCTTCCGACTAGTGATCCACTTTGGATCCCGAGGTTTTACAACCTGGAGGAAGAACAACCAGTTCCAAGTATGATTCTCTAAGATAGAATCTACTTCACTCTCGGTAGCCTCTCTCGGGTTGGTCCATCTGTAGAAGTCACAACTTCTACATATGTTCGAGGCATGTTTTCTAACAACCTTGTCAGAAAATCCAATTTATTTTCTAGTAAACAAGTTAGAATATGCGCGTCACATTCTAGCATGTACGTCAGAAAAACTGGACCAAGGGATTTTTCAATCCTGGCTCTCTTGCTACGTCTAGCTTTGAGCTCGGGTTCTCTTTCATACCCTTCAACCATAGCTACGTCGAAAGTTCCTTTCAACGTGCTAGGTCCTTTATTGAACCTTCACAGAAATTACATCTTCAAAGAACGATGAATTTCTTGATTCAGTTTATTGTGTTCTTATGTACATCCAAACTATAGGACTCGTGTACTAAGAACCCAATATACACCTTTGGCAAGATACCCCCACATTTCAGGCATTAGTAGGAAAATTTCCTACGTACCCACAATTCGTAAGAATTTCATACGGGTAACCTTATTTAAAAGGTACTTACTTGTCCAAAGTATTGTCTCACCCCACGTACCTTGAGGTAGACCCGAACTTATCAACGTCTTGATATTTACGTTCGGCAACAGCGTTCGATCGATTGAGGTGAATACCGTACCGTACTCTCGAGTACAATACCAATGCTTGCGCCGAAATCACCAATAGGTGTTTCATGTTCACCACATCAATTATTCATAACCTCATTAATCCACGATTAATTTGGTTTTTCCTTTTAATTCTTATAAAGAATAAACATGTGCTGCACATTAGCACATCCCGAAGAAGCTAACAGATTAGCCTTTACAAATCCATTCGGTTTTGACCGAAAGGCCACAAACCCGAAACAGTGCTTCCGAAATTGAAGCACGAATCAGTGCTTAGTAATGAAGCACGAAACATGCTATACCAAGCACGAATCATTGTTTCTAAACTAACGCATCGATTCCAAAGCAATCTCTATTGCTTTAAATTATAAACTCACAACAACCTTTCGTTGCTTAATTTATAATTACAGTGCTACCTGACACTAGGATTATTAGTTAATTACACAATTAACCAAACTTCCTTTCGTGCTAATCACATAGCACTTTTTACAACGCTAAATTTAATTAGCCACATACGAAAGGTTTAAGCTAAGTAAATTAGCATTAAAACCAATCATAATCTAGCACCTTTATTGCTATTACCAAAGCACAGATGCTTAAGTTTTCAACACCTAAAGGTGCAGCCACCAAGTGGCCGAAAGTGCCTAATTAAGCACTCTACCTAGTGCTTAATAGCACTGTTACAGTGTTGTTATTTGCACTTCAAAGTGCCAAATAACACTTTCCATTAGTGCTACAAAAGCACTATTCACCAAAACACAATTTGTCTCAAATTAAATATACTAGTATAATTTGGAATTTTTGATCAAGTTAATTATCACACAATTAACGAGAACAGATGAACCAAATTTTCCGACTAGTTGAATCAAGCTTATATAATCGTTCTCAGAATATTAATTAAAATATTCAACAATTGAGCTGTGACGCTCACGATTATATAGCTATCCCAATTTTTGACAAATTGATCCTTGAAATCCTTATCGTTCTACATGAACCAGGACCGCAGTCCTTATACGGGATTTCAAACATGTAACAAGCTTGTTACATTTCATTCCGGCCGTTAAGCCATTTTAGCATTTTCCACATAATGCTCCGTGATGCACTACGCACCCATATTGAATCATTTCATACATTCAACATTATTTCATCAAATAATTCGTATGTACTATGATTCAATAGCTCAATGGAACAATTCATTTTTTTTTTATTCAACAATAAAAAGTGTATCACAAGGATACTACAACATTTATTTAATAAATGAATAAATAGGAAAATTATATTGGAAACAAATTTCCTTTTTCCTATCTCGTAGTAATCCTTTAACCCGTGTGCCTTGTTCCATTTTCCAACCGTCCACTCCACGAGGGTGGTCCATAGCGCACATCGGGGGTACCTTGGTTGTGACCTCACTCGTCCAACCATCCACATGTCTTAAACACAGCGAAGTTATCCTCAACCTTTTCACTAGGATGACGGTTTGCTTCGTAGTGGCATTTCTCCTTTTTTTCGTAATTTTCTTGAAATCTAAGCTTTCGCTTGAGTTTCCTTCGATTACGGTTGAAGTCATTTGTAACACTACCATAGTCCTCAGACCATGTAGTCATTACACCATCATAGGATCCTTCATGGCTTTTAGCCGATCCACTAGACAACACAATAGGTACCAAATGTGTGTCACCAGCCACAGGTCTACCGGTTCATGAACCAAAGTTCTCCGGAGCACCATCGTGTGTCTTTGCAACTCCCATGGAAATATTATTTCCAACGTTGCCGCCGTCAACCGGCGTCACGGAATGTGCAACATCGTTGCCGTTCCTACCATTTGAATGTGCACCTCCGGCAACATTCACGGATCCAATACTCTTGGAATCCATCGATTTGTTCATTATCAAATTAAATAAGGTTTTGAGACTGTTGGTGATAATGAACCAAAAATCGATTTAATATCGTAAAATAATATTTATATATACACACACGAAGTATATAAAATATTATTCGATATATTATATCCGAAATGTATATATATATATATATATATATATATATATATATATATATATATATATATATATATATATATATATATACACACACACACATATATATATATATAAATCAGACCACCATGGTTATATGCATGAGTATCTACGGAAAAGATATATGCATATCAACCAAATGGAATTTATAATACACAGATTATAATTCCAACCAAACTATAATATAAAAGGAGGATTTTCGCTTAGAAGCATAATCCAAAACCGAAAGAAGGAAAGATTGGCTTGTGTTTGGGTAAGGGTTTTTAGCGTGAGTCAAGAGACCACTCTTTCCTTAAAAACTTATTTGCCACCTCCGAAAAGTGCTAGGAGCGCCGTGGCCTAGGTTTCCCAGGATAAAACGCGCTACGGTTCGACGTTTGAGCACCGAAACGAACGAACCCGGCGAACTAGAGCAACAGCCTTGAACACAGTTAGGCTTAAGAAGGGAGTAGAAGCAGAAGGTTTGGAAGCTTGAAACCAAAATTCGTGTAGAGCTATTGTACTTGTTCGTAGTGTGTAAAGCTTCTACCTTCTACCCCTTCTTATATGGGGATGGAGTACTTAATAGTATTGATCATGGCCATTACATTTGTCTATGTAACATCTGAAACAGCAAGCCATTTAAATTCAAAATTAATATTGAAATTAATTGAGAATTTATTCACACTTTTGTCCGTTGGCATTCTGCCAGGACGGAACTGTCAATGTTTCGGCCTAGGCCGAAATTAGACAGGCTTAGTTTCGGCCCCAGGCCGAAACATTGCTGTGCTGCTCATCAGTTTCGGCCTCACAAGCCGAAACTAGCAGGTTTCGGCCTCCCAGGGCCGAAACCATGGTTTAGTTTCGGTCTTGGCCGAACCCAAGTGGCTATTGCGTTGGAAAATATGATACCGAAAGTTGGCATAACTTAGCCCGCAAGGCCAGCCAATTTCCGGACGACATTCGTGCCCGTAGGTGCCGGCGCACACGAGCTCGGGCTTGAATCAAGCCTTTCCGAAGTCATCTCTCAACAACCTACAAAGTTGATAATTATTAAATAATTAGTAAGCTAGCATTTTTAAAATTAGAAAGATAAAGGTATTATATTAATTACATGCCTTATCCATTCCCGCACATGCTTTTTGGAAAGAATTTCAAGCATGTATTTCATCACATAATATCTACATGCCGTACTTCCAACTTGTTGAGCACACTACATTTGAATTAAATTAAATTTAAAATTTTATTTAATAAAAAAGAATAAAATATATGTAGTTTTACAAATGTATAAAATACTTACCTAAACCTTAGTCCATTTTGGTGAACGAGTTGATCCATTGCTTCTCAACAACTTAGCTGAATTGACACACCTAAAATTATAAGAGATTAGTATGCATAAATACTTTATGACATCATGCATACTTTATTAATTATACATATTAATACTTATAAGTTCACATACTTTTCAACAATATCTTTGATGTCATCATGTGGCTGGCCTCCAATTGAATCAAACCAATAAATTTCATTAAGTTGAGGACAAATTGCCATCAACATCCCATGGTCACTACAAATCAATAATGTATTAGTTGTAAGTAAATATAATATATAATAAAAGTGTATTGTATATAAGTTATTTTATTTGAAACAATTAAAACTTACTTTAAAATATATGGCGCTAGATAGCATTGTTTTTGGCCATATTGCATGGTGACGTTGATATACCCTGTCCGTTCATCTATAAAATTCGAAATTGGTTGAATTGAATGTGGATCTAAGAATCCATATGTGGTCTTTGATGCCAAATCAAATTTGTCATATTGTTTTTGGCCATATTGCATTGCATGTCTGTCTTTCTTGGATTTTGCTCTTTAATCAATGCCTTGTGCTCATCTAAATATGGCTCGACTTCACTTGTATTATGCAAGATGTACAAATGTGCTTCCTCAATATCTTCAGGAGGGATACCGGCTACTTTGCGTCCTCGAGTAACTTTCCCAGCACTTCTTCCTTCATCTCGATACTTAGAAAGACCAATAGCTTCTACCCCCGCCAAATATTCAGTACAATTCAGTTACCTCCTCAGCAATATAGCTTTCAACAATAGATGCTTCTGGTCAATATCAGTTCCTCACATAACCTTTTAAGACTTTCATGTACCGTTCATATGGGTACATCCCCCTCAAATAAGCAGGACCGCACTGTTTGATCGCTCGCACCAGATGTATAACCAAATGAACCATGACATCAAAAAATGACGGTGGAAAATACATCTCCAACTGACACAATGTAACAATAATGCCATTTTGCAATTCATCTAGTTTGTCTGGATCAATCACTTTTCCACAGATAGCATTGAAAAAGAAACAAAACCTTATAATAGTATATCTCAACTTTTTGGGCAATATACCTCTAACAGCCACTGGCAATAGTTGCTACATTAAGGCATGACAATCATGAGATTTCAATCCCACCAATTTTAAATCTTGCATATTCACAAGTGTTCTAATATTTGATGAGTACCATTGTGGTACCTTGACTCCACGTAAACACTCACAAAAACTTATTTTCTCCTTTCTTGATAAAGTATGAGCAGCTGGAGGCAAATATGTCGTCTTATCCCCTTGGCGTGGAGCTAATGTTGCTCTTATGTTCATTTCAATCAAGTCTAATCTAGCATTGAGTCCATCTTTAGTCTTACCTTTTATATCTAAAAGAGTTCCAACAAGACTATCACACACATTTTTCTCCACATGCATCACATCAATACTATGTCTCACATCTAATGTTTTCCAATATGGAAGATCAAAAAATATGGATTTCTTTTTCCATGGACTCTTTTCATTTGGAGGTACCTCAACATTAGCTATTGACCTCTTACCTCTTTGAGATTTAAGTTTTTGAGTTTTACCAAAAGTAACATTTATACATTTTACACGTTCATAAACTTCAATCCCAGTCATTGGTTGTGGAGCATCTGTATAGTCTTGTTGCCCATTGAAAGCCTTTTTTAATCTCCTGTAAGGGTGAGCTCTATCAAGAAACCTCCGGTGACCCAAGTAGACTGTCTTTCTGCCATGGACAAGTTGTGTATAACATGTATTATCTTCACATATAGGGCATGCCTTATGTCCTTTGACACTATACCCAGCCAGGTTTCCATAAGCTGGAAAGTCATTGATTGTGCAAAAAAGCATAGAATGCAACTTAAAATTCTCTTTCCGGTAGGCATCAAACACTAACACACCTTCATCCCACAATTTTTTCAAGTCATCAATCAAAGGTGCCAAAAAGATATCTATATCATTACCGGGTTGTTTTGGGCCAGAAATCATCAAGGACAGTAATATATATTTGCGTTTCATACACAACCAAGGAGGTAGATTATAAATCACTAACATAACTGGCCACGAGCTATGCTTGCTACTTAGGTTCCCGTGAGGGTTTATACCATCAGTACAAAGGCCAAGTCTAAGATTTCTGAACTCATTGCCAAATTCAGGAAAAACATTATCAAAGGTTTTCCATTGAGTAGAATCAGCTGGGTGTCGAAGCTTACCATCAGAAATTTTTTGATCTGCATGCCATGTTAAGTTTTTCACGTCGCTTGGATTTGCAAACATACGCTTAAATCTTGGAAGAATTGGGAGATACCACATAACTTTAGCTGGTGGCCCTTTCGAACTTGCCTTACCAACAACATGCTCTCTTATTTTGTACCGAGATGCCCCACAGATTGGACATGCATTCAATTCTTTGTAATCAATCCTAAACAATATGCAATCGTTAGGACAAGCATGTATCTTTTCATACTCCATACCCATGGGACACATAATCTTCTTTGCATCATATGTATTCTTCGGGAGTCCATTATCTTCTGGAAGCATATCGTTTATTAAATCAAGTAAAGCAGTAAAGCTCTTGTTGCTCCATCCATTCCCAGCTTTTAAGTTGAATAATTTCAAAACAGCAGATAAGCGAGTATATTTACTACACCCGGGCCATAAAGGCTGTTTTGAATCATTTAATAATTCATCCAACTCATTTGATCGATTTGTGAACTCTTCTCCAACATCACGGAACATTTCGTCCAACCTATCTTCAGACTCATCATCTTCATTTGCTTCGTTGTCAACATACATGTTAGATGTACTAGTCTCTCTTCCTCCTTCACCGTGCCATATCCATTTTGTATAATTTAGATTAATTCCATCACAAATTAGATGATCATATATGTCATTGGCACTTAATAGTTTTAGATTACAACACTTCTTACAAGGACACCAAAACGTTGCATAATTATTTGGAAGATGACGTTTTGCAAACTTTATAAATTCTCTAACTCCGGCTTCATATTCTGTACTCAACCGAGAAGCTTTCATCCAACTTTTATCCATCACAAGTCAATCTAGGATAATATTAATTCCAATTAAACTTTTGTTAACATTGATTAAACTCTATCTAAAATAATTGTTGTGGTGAAAATAGACTAGTAATTACAAATATATACAAATAAACCCTAAAATGCAAATAAATTGACTAAAATTCAAAATTAATCAATAATAATTACAAATATATACAAATAAACCCTAAAATGCAAATAAATTGACTAAAACTCAAAATGAATCAATAATAATTACAAATATATACAAATAAACCCTAAAATTCAAATAAATTGACTAAAATTCGAAATTAATCAATAATAATTATAAATATATACAAATAAACCCTAAAATGCAAATAAACTGACTAAAATTCGAAATTAATCAATAATAATTACAAATATATAAAAATAAACCATAAATTGCAAATAAATTTGATAAAAGTCGAAATTTATCAATAAAACTTACAAATATATACAAACAAACCCTAAATTGCAAATAAATTTAATAAAAATCGAAATTAATTAATAATAATTAAAAAAAATTATAAAACTTACCGGCGATGGCAACGTCGATGGCGTAGCGACGGCGGCGGAGGGCAGCGGCCGATCTGAGACGGTGCGGCGGCGGCAGGGTTGAAGTTGCAGCGGCGGCGGCGGGGTGGGGTGGAGACGATGCAGAGGGGAAGGAGTGTGCGTCGGCGATGTGGACGATGCAGCGGGGTGGACGACGTCGGTGAGTTGCAGCGGCGGCAGAAGCGGTGGGAGGAAGATGGACGGAAGAGATGGATGCGGTGGGAGGAGATGGATGGAAGAGATGACGGATGTGGTGGTTCGGGCGTCTGACTGTCGTAAGTTCTCAGATCTGGTTATATTTATAAACTTTATAACGTCGGCTAATTCTTTAGCCGACGTTATAAAGAAAAACAAAATTAAAAGCAATACGACGTCGGCTAAATAGTTAGCCGACGTCGTATTATACTTAACTTTTTTTTTTAGTATATAATGTCGGCTAAACGGAATTAGCCGACGTTATATATAAATAATTTTTTTTTTAAATAATAAACAACCTACGACGTCGGCTATTAATACAGCCGACGTCGTAGGTTATGTATTTCTTTTATATTATTATTTTTTATTTATAACGTCGGCTATTACTAAATAGCTGACGTTATAAACTTAATTAAAAAAAATTAAATGTTTTTAACGTCAGCTATGTATATAGCCGACGTTAAAGACCCGACGTTGTATGTGAATTCTGTAGTAGTGACTACAGATTCATAATATATGTACTGTAGATTCATAATTTCTAAATTGTATAGTTATCAAATTATGAACATATAGTTCTGTGATTTGTGAATATAGAGTTCAACAATTGGGAATATGAACATCGAAAATTATGAACATAGAGTTCTGTAATTGTGAATATAGAGTTCAATAATTATGAATATGAAGTTCAAAAATTATGAATATATAGTTTTATAATTATGAACATATAGTGCAGTAATTATGAACATAGAACAGTGTGCACCCGGCACCATGCATGGTGCACACGGTTGCACAGCATAATTTCCCCATATAGTAGCTCTGTCCATGAGTACCACTATAGTCGTGGGACCAAAAGTGCGAAAAATTCTTTTTATAATTAAATACTAGAAACAAGGTAGAATTCTAGTAATATATTTGACGCTTGTTAGAAAAGAAAATAAAAAAATTAATATTTAGAGGAGTAAATAATGTCAAATAAAAAGGCCTGGAACATAATTATAAAATCACAAAAGTTGATGGAACATTTTTATAATTAAATACTAGAAACATGATAATTGTTTGTTAGAAAAATTTATATAATCCAACCTGTTGTGAATTGGAGACTAGATTTTTAATGTTTACTCATTAATGTGTAACTTATTGGGGTTTTTTTTTTTTTTTTTTTTTTTTTTTTTTTAAAAAAAAAAAAGAGAAAAAAATAAATCAAGTAGGCGCTTATTGTGCATGTATTGGTCCATTATTTAGGTGATTTTTGTATGTTGGCTAGTGATGATGGTATCATATGCATTAACTGTTTTGTTTTATTTTAAAAAGTTCAACAGAAGAATTTGATTTACTCGTCCAGTAGATAGCGAAATGAGCACATGTCTTACTTTTATTTCGTTTTTCTCTCTCTAACCGGTCCCACAAAAATATGTACAAATATTTGACTGCAATCGGAGAAACATATGATAACAACATTTGTGACGCAAAAAGTCAATATCTCGTTTGCTCTATTCACGATTGCATCGCTCCTTGCAAAAACTGTCATCTAGGATCTTGTCTCATCACTTTCACTCATTTTTCTTTGATTTCTTTTTTTTTTTGGTACTCGTTTTTCTTTGATCTTTTATTTGTGTATAATCAAGAATATTTTTGTAATTGCAAAATTAGTTAATTAATTTGGTCCATTATTTTGGTGAATTTGGTATGTCGTCTAGTGATGACGATATCGGATGCCTTCATTGTTTTGTTAGATTTAAAAAGAAGTTCAAGAAAAAAACTAGATTTATGTACTAGCCCAATATAGTTGATGCGTGAAACGCGCATCTGTCGTACTTTTCCTTCATTTTTCTCTCTCTAATGGGGCCCACAAAAACGTGTACAAATATTTGATCGAAAATGGATAAACATATGATAACAACATTTGCCACGCAAAGAGTGGATATCTTGTTTTCTCTCTTCACGATTGCATTTCGCTCCTTGCAAAAATTGGTCATCTGGGATCTTGTCTCCTCACCTATCTTTCTTCTTTGATCTTTGATTTGTGTATGATCAAGAAATTTTTTGTAATTGGGAAATTAGTTAATTAATTTGGTCCCTAATTTTGGTTATTTTGGAATGTTGGCCAATGATGATGGTATCAGAAGCATTCATTGTTTTGTTAGATTTAAAAAAGAGTTAATCAACGATTTGGTCCCTCAATTATTAGAAAATTGTCAATGTAGTCCCTCAATTCTTTAATCATCGATTTGGTCCCCGAAAATAATTGTTTTTAATCGATTTAGTCCCTCCGGCCGTCTTCCGTCAACCAGTCGGTGAGAACTCCGATTTAGCAGGGGCATTTTGGTCTTTTCTTGTCTTCAGCCCTCTTCTTTCCATGGTGGCCACCTCGACGAGACGTGGTGACTCTCGTTTGGACCTCCGGTAACAAAGTAGAACCATCCCGGATATCTACTCCCATGAAGTCCCAGATTGTGGACGTATCCACCGCACCCGGGTTCTGTTGATTCACCGCGGAGGAAACGAAGGCTAGCAAGGGTGCATCGGTAGTCTCAGATAGATCAACGGGGCCTTCCATCGACGTAACATCCTTCGTAAAATCGCGATAGGCGATCTCGAGATCGCGATTTACGATCGCGTCGATGATCGCCGAGATGGCGAGTGAGAACGGCGATCGCATCGCCGATGGGTGACGAAACCTCGAGGGCGTCTCCGAAGACCATCGTCGGTGTCAGTGGACATGATCGAGGGCACGATCGTCGACTGGTTTACGAGAATCGAGACTGGTAACCGTTTACTTGACGGTTCCGCGAAGTCTCGATCGCCCAAGTCCGATCGCCGATCAAATGATGGATTGAATTAATGATGTTGCTGGGTGGTAGCGACGACTCTAGTTCTCCGAGAGCCATCATCGACACTGGAACAGTGCCAAAATCGTCGCCGAAGTCGCGATTGGGGAAATTGCAATCGGCGTTCGATCGTCTCGCTGTTAGTCGCGATGTGAAGCGGCTGTGTTGGAGACCATTCTAGCTGGTCTCGATTCATCGTTGCCTGTGTGCAGTCGTCGGATCGCTGACGGAAAGAGGTTGACGCCTTTGCAGCGTAACGTGATTCAGTTCGCATTCGACTTCATCAGGGTGCGATCCACACATCTCCATGTCCGCCTCGTTTTGGTCCGATCAGATCGCCGGTTAGAGGTCGTCGGCGCCGGTGGCTATCGAAGAAATTATGGCCTGGGTATAAGAAGAGGACTCAAGATAAGAAAATACCAAAATGCCCCTGCTAAATCGGAGTTCTCGCCGGTTTGTTGACAGAAGACGACCGGAGGGACTAAATCGACTAAAAACAATTATTTTCGGGGACCAAATCGATGAATAAGGAATTGAGAGACTACGTTGACCGTTTGCTAATAATTGAGGGACCAAATCGTTGATTAACTTGTTAAAAAAATCAAGAAAAAAAAACACTAGATATACTCTTCGAGTAGATGCAGGAAATGCGCACGTGTCTTACTTATCCTTCGTGTCTCTCTCTCTGATAGGGACTACAAATACGTGTACAAGCATTTGCCGGCAAATGGAGAAACATATGATAACAACATTTGTGGGCAAAGAGTGGATATCTCGTTTGTCAGTCGTTATATCATAGACCGCGGTGCACATGCACCGCGTTAAAAAACGGCGCCGTTTCTTTAAGTAAAGAAACGGCCCGCCGTTACCGTTAACGGAGTCCGCTTTTTTGGTGTATTAAACACCAACTGGCACTACAGTATATCTAAACCGACACTGCAGTTATATCAAAATGATATTGTAGTTGTGGTGAAATGAAACTGCAGTGTATATAAAATGAAACTGAATAATATTTCACATATTTGAGTGTATATTGTACAATGAAGCTGTAATTATATCAAAATGATCTTGTAGTTGTGTTTTAATAAAACTATAGTGTATATAAAATAAAATTAAATAACATTTTCACATATTTGAGTGTATAAATATCGAATGAAATTGTAGTTATATGAAAATGAAACTGTAGTTGTGTTGAACTGAAACAGCAGTATATACGAAATGAAACTGAATAACATAGTTACTTTTTGTGGAAGGGTGCGGAACGGCGAAAAATGAATGTCGTTTATTTTCATTTAACAAAACGACGTCGTTTTGATGCGCGGTGCATAATCGATTATGCACCGTGGTGCACGAAATAATTTTCCCTCGTTTGTTATCTTCACGATTGGATTTCGCTCCTTGCAAAAATTGGCCATCTGGGATCTTGTCTCCTTACTTTCACTCATTCTTCTTTGATCTTTGATTTATATATGATCAAGAAAAATTTTGTAATTGGGAAATAAGTTAATTAATTTGGTGATTTTTGTATGTCGGCTAGTGATGATGGTATCAGATGCATTTATTATTTTGTTAGATTTAAAATAAATTCAAGAAAAACTGTATTTACTAGCCCCGTAGATGCGCAAAAACGCGTAGATGTCTTACTTTTACGTCGTTTTTCTATCTCTAACGGGCCCCACAAAAAACGTGTACAAATATTTGACTGGAAAAGGAGAAACATATGATAACGACATTTGCGACGCAAAGAGTGGAAAACGATTGCATTTCGCTCCTTGCATAAATTGGTGGGGGTGTGGGTAGGGATGTCAATTTAGCCCGAACCTAATGGGCTAATCCGATAAAAATCGAAACCGACAGGGCTATGGCCTGAACGGGTTAGCCCAATAAAACACATTAGCCCGACGAGCCCGAAACCGATTAGCCCGATACCCGATAGGGCTAGCCCGAAATTAAAAGGGCTAACCCGACAACCCGAACTATTGAAAATTATTTTTTATTATAGAAGTGATGTGAAACCTAACATACATAAAATAATTATTATAATTAAAAAAAAAAAAAAAATATATATATATATATATATATATATATATATATATATATATATATATATATATATATATATATATATATATATATAAAAAACTAAATGCTACCCCCCGTTTTGTCCCACCCCGTTATTATTCCTACTCTAAATATGAGTACTCACTTTCAGTTTCTAATTTTAGTTCAGATTGTTCAACCCGCCCGATTAGCCCGACAACCCGAAGTTTAGGGTTAGGGTCAAACCGAACCCGAGAATAAAATATTAATTAACCGATTAGCCCGACAATCCGACAGGGTTAGCCCGAAACCGAGTGGACTGGCCCGATTGACATCCCTAGGTGTGGGGGCAGCTACCTTGACTGCCCCCATAGTAGCGGAATGTTATGCACTTATACTGTGCAACCGCGTGCACCATGCAAGGTGCATACGGTTCCATATTCATAATTTCTATACTATAGATTCATAATTTCTATACTATAGATTCTATATTTCTATAGTGTAGAGTCATAATTTCTATACAGTAGATTCATAAAATCTATACTGTAGATTCATAATTTCTAAACCGTAGATTCATAATTTAAATACAGTAGATTCATAATTTCTATACAGTAGATTCATAATTTCTATACTGCAGATTCATAATATATGTACTGTAGATTCATAATTTCCGTACTATATAGATTCATAATTTCTAAATTGTATAGTTATCAAATTATGAACATATAGTTCTGTGATTTGTGAATATAGAGTTCAACAATTGGGAATATGAACATCGAAAGTTATGAACATAGAATTCTGTAATTGTGAATATAGAGTTCAATAATTATGAATATGAAGTTCAAAAATTATGAACATATAACTTTATAATTATGAACATATAGTTTAGTAATTTGGAACATAGATTAGTATGAACCATGCACCTTGCATGGTGCACACGATTGCACAGCATAATTTGTCCATAGTAGCTCCGTCCATGAGTGCCACTATAGTCGTGGGACCAAAAATGAGAAAAATTCTTTTTATAATTAAATACTAGAAACATGGTAGAATTCAAGTAATATATTTGACTCTTGTTAGAAAAGAAAAAAATTAATATTTAGAGGACTAAATAATGTCAAATAAAAAGGCCTAGAGCCTGGAACATAATAATAAAATCGCAAAAATTGATGGAACATTTTTATAATTAAATAATAGAAACATGATAATTTTTTGTTAGAAAAATTTATATAATCGAAACTATTGTGAATTGGAGACTAGATTTTAAATATTGACTCTCTAATGTGTAACTTATTGGGGATTTTTTTTTTTAAAGAAAAATAAAATTAAATCATGTAGGCGCTTATTGTGCATGTATTGGTCCATTATTTAGGTGATTTTTGTATGTTGGCTAGTGATGATGGTATCAGATGCATTAACTGCTCTGTTAGATTTTAAAAAGTTCAAGAAAAAAACTAGATTTACTCATCCAGTAGATGGCGAAACGCGCATACATGTCTTACTTTTCTTTCGTTTTTCTCTCTCTTACGAGCCACACAAAAATATGTACAAATATTTGACTGCAATCGGAGAAACATATTATAACAACATTTGTGATGCAAAAAGTGAATATCTCGTTTGCTCTCTTCACGATTGCATTTCTCTCCTTGCAAAAACTGTCATCTGGGATCTTGTCTCATCACTTTCACTCATTTTTCATTGATCTTTGATTTGTGTATAATCAAGAATATTTTTGTAATTGCAAAATTATTTAATTAATTTGGTCCATTATATTGGTGAATTTGGTATGTCGCCTAGTGATGATGATATCGGATGCATTCTTTGTTTTGTTACATTTAAAAAGAAGTTCAAGAAAAAAACTAGATTTACGTACTAACCCAATATAGTAGATGCGTGAAACGCGCACCTGTCTTATATTTCCTTCGTTTTTCTCTCTCTAATAGGGCCCACAAAAACGTGTACAAATATTTGATCGAAAATGGATAAACATATGATAACAACATTTGCCACGGAAAGAGTGGATATCTCGTTTTCTCTCTTCACGATTGCATTTTGCTCCTTGCAAAAATTGGCCATCTGGGATCTTGTCTCCTCACCCGTCCTTCTTCTTTGATCTTTGATTTGTGTATGATCAAGAAATTTTTTGTAATTGGAAAATCAGATTATTAATATGGTCTATTATTTTGGTGAGTTTGGTATGTTGGCTAGTGATGATGGTATCGGATGCATTTATTATTTTGTTAGATTTAAAATAAATTCAAAAAAAAATTGTATTTACTAGCCCCGTAGATGCGCGAAAACGCGCACATGTCTCACTTTTTCTTCGTTTTTCTATCTCTAACAGGCACCACAAAAAACGTGTACAAATATTTGATTGGAAAAGGAGAAACATATGATAACAACATTTGCGACGCAAAGAGTGGATATCTCGTTTGCTCTCTCCACGATTGCATTATGCTCCTTGCATAAATTGGCGGGCATTGGGGATCTTGTCTCCTCAATTTCAGTCATTTTTCTTTTATCTTTGATTTGTGTATGATCAAGAAAATTTTTGTAATTGGAAAATTAGTTAATTATTTTGGTGATTTTGGTATGTTAGCTAGTAATGATGGTATCAGATGCATTAGTTATTCTGTTAGATTTAACAAACTACAAAAAAAAAAAAAAATTATATTTACTCGCCTAGTAGATGGCGAAACGCGCACGTGTCTTACTTTTCATTTGTGTTTCGCAATCTAATGGGACCCACAAAAACGTGTACAAACATTTGACCGCAAATGGAGAAACACATGATAACAACATTTGTGGCGCAAAGAGAGGATAACTTGTTTGCTCTCTTCACGATTGCATTTCGCTCTTTGCAAAAGTTTTTCATCTGGGATCTTGTCTCATCACTTTCACTTATTCTTCTTTGATCTTTGATTTGTGTATGATGAAGACAATTTTTGTAATTGAAAAATTAGTTAATTAATTTGGTCCATTATTTTTTGAAAAAAAAATTTGGTCCATTATTTTGGAGATTTTGGTATGTTGGCTTGTGATGATGGTATCAGATACATTCATTGTTTTGTTAGAATTTTTAAAAAAAAAAGAAAAAAAAAACTAGATTTACTCACTCAGTAAATGCGCAAAACACGTACGTGTCTTACTTTTCCTTCGTTTTTCTCTCTGTGTGATGGGGCACACAAACACTTGTCCTAAAGGAATAGCATAATAATATCAACATAATCCTAAGAATAGTTATTTTCCTTACAATATATCTATTATATTCACATGAATGTTATTTCATTTTCAACATATTCTATGAACCAAAATTACATAGCTATCTTAATAGAAAATGAAGAATAAAAATTTTGTGATTGTGAATTCAACCTTTTGGAAGAACGATCAAACGAAAAGTAAAAAATTAATATTTAGAGGACAAATTATTGTCAAATAAAAAGGTAGGTCTGGAACATAATTATAAAATCGCAAAAGTTGAAGGAAAATTTTTATAATTAAATACTAGAAACATGATAATTTTTTGTTAGAAAAATTTATATAATCCAACCTATTGCGAATTGGAGACTAGATTTCAAATGTTTACTTTCTAATGTGTAACGTATTGGCTTTTTTTTTTTTTTTTTTTTTTTTTTTTTTTTTACAATAGATTACCTTAAGAGTAGATATTTATCACTTCCATATGAATTATATTGTCTTTCCTACAATATGCGTATTGAGATTAACAAGAACAAGAAACAATAAGAATGACAGAAAGGTAGAGAATGCAATATTTACGTGGTTAGGCAATGTGCTTAGTAATGGTGATAGGGTGATGCAAGACCTTAGGGATATTCTTTAATTCATAGTGATGGTGATAGGGTGATACAACATCTTAGGATACAACCAATGTATTTATAAGCCATCCATATACAATGGGTCAAACCACTTCACTTCTATTCATAAAAACTCATATTCCTAATCCCTGCTATATGAGACAAACTCAAAAATATCTTTTGTAGCATGAAATTGCACAGGGATGAATGAAACCATAAAAACTCCGTTAATAATTCGATTACAGAAATCTTAGGCCTAATACAACCAATGTATTTATAGGCAATCCTTTACAATGTTTTAACTTTGTTGCAAATAACTAACGTAACCTTATTTTCAAAAAAAAAACTAACGTAACCTTGAATTAATTAGTTGGAAATATATAATGGGTATGTTCAATAAAAGAAACAGTGAAGGTTGCTTACGTTGTAGATATATAATGAAAAGTCCAAAAAATTAATTATTACATGCATTTTGGTAAATCGGATCATGATTGAGTACAGTTATGAAGAAAAGAAATACAATGAATTAAATTGATGGAAAGGAAATACTAATTTTAAATTGAAAAAATGAATTGAAGCTAGCTAGTTCAAAGCATTGCAGACCTTCCTAATGATCCCATTTTGACCTGTGAGCGGCTGAATTTCAGACATTTTAATCATGGCTAATGCGAAATCTGCTTGGAATGCCTGAGGGTTCCTGGCGTACTCTGAAACAATATTGTCAGTTACTCCACCGCTAAATAGAACTTGTTCTGATTGAAGTAGACCTTTCTTTTGCAACAGGTTCTTGTAATAGTTGTTATCAAAGGAGTTTGGAGTCACTAAATCAAGCGGTGCCAAATTTCCATTTCGGTGTCTTTAGGACATCGGTGTCTTCTAGCTTTAAATATCTTTCATGGACTTCATATAGTATCTCACTTGCTGACTTGCCCACTTAGTTAGTTTGATGAAACTCAAAATACTCTTCACTTGGCTGATAGAGCTAAAGAAATCTGAACATTGTTAGATCTCAAAATTTTTATATATGTATCATCTAAACTTGTTATTCTTGTTATTAAATTTCATTGTTTCTATTCTTAATAGATTAAGTATTGCCTATTTGATTTGTGTAATTCTGCACATGGTATAACTTTTTCCTGCTCTCTAGACAGGTATAAATGGCCAAAGAAAAAAGAACTGAGAAATAGTTGCTTACTTGCTTTAAAAAAGATCCGGATGGACAATATAAAAGAAGGGGTATATAAGTTTTCCTCAGTAATCGTGTTCCATATGCCCGCATCCTAAGATCAAATTCTTGTAACTTCCTTTATCTATGCAGTTTCCAATAACTGCAATTCGGGAGATAAAAATTCTAAAGAAGATGCAGCATTGAAAATGTCATTAAGCTAAAAGAGATAGTGACATCTCAAGGTACCTTGGGTTTTAGATAATCTTAGCTCATGTTTCCATTGCAAGCTTATGATGCATCTGAAAATGTCATTACTCCTAACTTATTTTGCATTTCATTGCAAATTTATTATATCTATACTAATTTATTTACTCACTTTTTACATGTAATTCTAACAATTTGATTATGACAAAGCGGTTATTGATCTGGTGCGTTTTGAATGGGCCGATATTCTATCAATTTATATAGAGTAGGTATGATTTGATCATTAGAACGTTGTGATCATTTAGACTTGGTTCGTGGAATTGTTTTTTGTAGTATTATGACTTATTGAAACTGTTGGTAATCGACCCCTCCGGAGAATTTTTAGAGGCCTATCTAAGGGGTTAAGAAATGGGATGTTCTTCATCCAAGGTGGATGATGAACAGTCAGTGAGGCTTTGTAAAGATAGGAAGAAGTTCATTAAAGAAGCAGTTGAGTACAGGTTGAGGTTTGCTTCTGGTCACATTGCTTATATCCAGTCTATGAAAAGAGTTCCGGCTGCTCTTCGAGATTATGTTTAATAGACTCTAGTATGCCATTTTTGTGTTTCCTGTCTAGCAAGTTGCCATTTTAGAGAGCTTTCCGAATTACTCCAAACTTATTTTGCATTTCATTGCAAATTATTTATATCTATACTAATTTATTTTCTTACTTTTTACATGTAGTTTCAACAAGTTGATTATGACAAAGCGGTTATTGATCTGGTGCGATCTGAATGGGCCGATATTCTATCAAGTCATATAGAGTAGGTATGATTTGGTCATTAGAACGTTGTGATCATTTGGACTTGAATTGGTTCGTGGAATTGTTTTTTGTGTAGTAGTATTATGACTTGGATGATAATTAGAATTGGTCATGGAAGTCTTTTGACTTGTTATTTTGAACCTTATTAGCTTGTGCACGATTATGTAACTACACTTTGCAACATATGGTGAATGGATAAATTGTTTTTTATTTTTATACGATTATAATTTAAGCAGGTGAAAAATGGTTAAAAATCGTTGTCTATTTTACAATAGACAACAGTTAGAAACCGTTGACTTTTTTACAAAAGACAACAGAACACACAATAGACAACGGTTTATAACTGTTGTCTTTTAAAGAAAAGACAACAGTTAAAAATCGTTGTCTAAGTATGTGACTTTTAACAACACCGGTTTCAACAATGCTTAATAGACAACGGTTAAAAAACCGTTGTTGTTGGTAGAAAAGACAACGACTAATAACCGTTGCCTATGTACGTGACTTTTAACAACACCGGTTTCAACAACACTTAATAGACAACGGTTAAAAAACCGTTGTCGTTTCTAGAAAAGACAACGGTTATTAACCGTTGTCTATGTGCGTGACTTACAACAACACCGGCTTCAACAACACTTAATAGACAACGGTTAAAAAACCGTTGTCGTTTCTAGAAAAGACAACGGTTATTAACCGTTGTCTATGTGCGTGACTTACAACAACACCGGCTTCAACAACACTTAATAGACAACGGTTAAAAAAACCGTTGTTGTTTCTAGAAAAGACAACGGTTAAAAAACCGTTGTCTATGCGCGAGACTTACAACAACACCGGCTTCAACAACAGAAATTATACCCATACGACAACGGTTAATAACCGTTGTCTATGTGCATTTTTCTTGTAGTGCATAGTGCAGTCCAAGGTCTCGAGTATACCTTAAGTATTTCAGAACCTTCACTATTGTCGTCCAGTGCATGGCACCGGGGTTACTCGTATATCTACTGAGTTTACTAACCGCAAAGGCAATATCCGGCCTAGTGCGCTCATTAGATACATCAAACTACCAATAACCCGAGCATATTCTACTTGAGAAATACACTCCCCGTGGTTCTTGGTTAGATGAACGCTTCGATCTAATGGCATCCTAGTCCCTTGATGATTATCCTTGTTAAATTTTTCAAGGATTTTATCAATATAATGTGATTGCCTTAACACCAGACCATCAGGTCTGCTAATGATTCTAATCCCGAGGATTAAATCAGCCAAACCCATATCCTTCATGTCAAATCTCGCATTTAACATGTTTTTGGTAGACTTGATCATCCGATCGTTACTACCAACGATGAGCATGTCATCTACGTATAAACAAAGAATGACATAACCGTCTATCGTTTCCTTAACGTAGACACATTTGTCACTTTCGTTTATTTTAAACCCATTAGTTAACATCGCATGGTCAAACTTCTCGTGCCATTGCTTAGGCGCTTGTTTTAAACCATAGAGCGATTTAACCAACTTACACACTTTCCTTTCTTGGCCCGGAACCACGAACCCTTCGGGTTGTTCCATATAGATTTCCTCATCTAGTTCGCCATTTAGGAAAGCGGTTTTAACGTCCATTTGATGAACTTCCAAATTCCGCAGCGCGGCTATAGCAAGTATCATTCTAATGGAATTTATTCTCGTCACGGGAGAATACGTGACGAAGTAATCAAGGCCCTCGCGTTGCCTGTAACCCTTGATTACAAGCCTAGCCTTATACTTCTCGATGGAACCATCGGGTTTCATCTTCCTTTTAAAGACCCACTTGGATCCTAAGGGTTTACTACCCGGAGGAAGATCAACAAGTTCCCAAGTGTGATTCTGTAAAATAGAATCCACTTCACTTTTAATAGCCTCTTTCCACATTGGTCCTTCTGTAGAAGTCACGGCTTCTCCGTACGTTCGAGACTCGTTTTCTATCAAACAAGATAGAAAATCGGGTTCATTTTCTAATAAACAAGGTAGAGTACTCGAATCGTACTCCAACAAGTAAGTTAGAAAATCGGGACCAAATGATTTTCCAACTCTCGCCCACTTACTGCGTCTTGGCTCGAGCTCGGGTTCTCTCTCGGATTCCCCACTATCATTATCCATAGCTTCGTCAAACGTTCGTTTTGACGAACTCGGTCCCTCATTGGACCTACAAGGAAATACATTTTCAAAGAAAGATGCATTCCTTGATTCTATTATCGTGTTCTCGTGTACGTCCGGATTATGGGACTCGTGTACTAAGAACCGATAAGCACCACTATTATGTGCATAGCCAATAAAGATATAGTCCACCGTCTTAGGACCTATCTTTACTTTCTTAGGTGTTGGCACCAAAACTTTGGCAAGACGCCCCCACACTTTCAGGTACCGGTAGGAAGGTTTCCTACCGTTCCACAGCTCATAAGGAGTCTTATCAAGCTTCTTGTGGGGTACCTTATTTAAAAGGTAATTACTTGTCAAAATAGCCTCACCCCACGCGTCTTGAGGTAGGCCCGAACTTATAAGCATTGCATTCATCATATCTTTCAATGTACGATTCTTTCGTTCGGCAACACCGTTCGATTGAGGTGAGTAAGGTGCAGTACGCTCGTGTATTATACCTACACTCGCACAGAAGTCACCAATAGGTGCTTCGTACTCACCACCTCAATCGCTTCTAACTTTCTTAATCTTACGATTAAGTTGGTTTTCAACTTCATTCTTATAAAGAATGAATTTTTCCAAGGCTTCGTCTTTGCTTTTAAGCAAATACACATAGCAATAACGTGTGCTATCGTCGATAAACGTGATAAAATATTTATTACCACCTCTCGTTTGTATCGATCTAAAATCGCACAAATCACTATGGATTAATTCTAGTGGTTCAGTTTCCCTTTCAACCGATTTGAAAGGTACTTTCGTTAATTTTGCCTCAACACAAATTTCACATTTGTTATTTGTGTTAATTTGAAAATTAGGAATATGGTCCATGTTAATTAATCTACGTATAGAATTATAATTAACGTGACCTAGTCTACCATGCCACAAATTGGAAGACTCAAGCAAGTAAACGGAATTAACTTTGCTCTTATTTATGGTAATAGGCATTACATTGAGCTTAAAAAGCCCATCAGTTACATAACCTTTGCCTACAAACATTCCTAACTTAGACAAAACAACCTTGTCTGACTCGAACACCATGCGAAAGCCATGCTTGTTCAACAGTGAGCCAGACACCAGATTCTTCCTCAGCTCTGGAACATACAGCACGTTGTTCAACGTCAGTTCCTTCCCGGAAGTCATCTTCAGAACCACCTTGCCCACGCCTTCCACAGCAGACTGAGCAGAGTTTCCCATCCAAACCTTCTCGCCCTCAACGGTCTCAAAGGTGTTGAACATTTCTCGGTTGCAACACAAGTGCCTTGTTGCACCAGTGTCGATGAACCACTCTCGTGGGTTAGAGTCCACGAGGTTCACCTCGGTCACCATAGCCGAAAGGCTAATCTCGACCTCCTTCTGATTGCTTTCCTCAACCATGTTGGCTTTAGAACTCTTGTTCTTCTTCTTTGGAACTTTGCACTCAGAGGACTTGTGGCCAGTCTTGCCACAATTGAAGCATTTTCCATGAAATTTCTTCTTGGTAATGCCTCCTTTCGGACCTAGCTTTTGCTTGTCCTTCTTGTTCTTCTTGGAGTTTTTAGCATGCTCCACAACATTGGCTTTAGCACCAATAATGACAGAATTTCTTCCTTCATTCGTCATGTTCCCCTCCTCAATTCGGAGTCGCTGGATCAGGTCCTCCAGGTTCATTTCCTTTCGCTTATGCTTAAGGTAGTTCTTGAAGTCCTTCCACCCTGGAGGCAGCAAGTGGATAACAGATCCCACTAGGAAGGCTTCACTCAACGTCATGCCTTCGTCACGGATTTCATCAAAGATTAGTTGTAAATCTTCAACTTGACTTAGCACGGTTTTGGAATCAACCATTTTGAAGTCAAGGAATCGGCCAACTACAAATTTCTTTGCGCCGGCATCCTCACTTCGGTATTTATGATCCAAAGCTTCCCACAGCGCTTTCGCTGTGCCAATATTGCGATATACATTGTATAACGCATCACACAATCCATTTAGGATGTAGTTTCGGCATAGGAAGTCCGAATCCTTCCAATAACCAACTGCCATCACGGATTGGGCATCCTGTTCCCTTAATTCGGGAACCGTCTCGGTCAAAAATCTCGCCAAGCCGAGAGTTGCCAGGTAGAACAACATCTTTTGCTGCCACCTCTTGAAATTCGATCCAATACCGGTGAATTTCTCCGGTCTTTCGGCCGAACACTCGGTACCGTAGGTACCCGAGTCATGGGAATATATCCCTCGGTGCTTCCACCATCTTGTGAACCAACGTTCACTGGTGTAGCCTGGGAATTAGCAACATTATTGCCATTCCTACCACTGTTGTTCTCAACAACATTTTCCTCCCCAAGAGCTGGCAAAACTGGATTCTCCATTTTTAAATTAGAGTTTTTTGGAAATTAAAGCTACAATTAATTATGTGGTTGTATTCTGTTTAATTTGCATTTAAATGTAGTTTTGTTTGACATGTAATTAAGATTATAGTATAATTTTAATACATATTTGGCTGAAATTGGAAAGTTTTTATTTAGTATATATATATGGACCTGCCTTGTAGTATTTGGTTTGTGAACTTGCATTACCAAAGTCGTCATTTATGATTGGATGAAAAGAGGCACCATTTCTGAAAGTTACGAAACGACATAGTTTTAAATCAAAGTGGATCTTGATCCACAATATCAAATGGAGCGAGATACATACATATAATGATAACAACATTTGCGGCGCATTTCATTCCTCGCAAAAATTGGCCATCTCGGATCTTGTTTCCGATCGAAGCGGCCAATAAAAGAAGAAGGTTTCCGATCAAAATGGCCAATAAAATAAACAAGTGAAAATAAGAAAAAGTGTTATTAATAAGATTTAAACATACGACCATACACTTTATTAAATATTAAATTTGGAGTTCAACAAACTAAACTATTCAAACTATTAATATTTCAAACATTAAGTGTTATATATATATACATACATACATATATATAAAGAGGTCAATCATTGGTCCACACAAGCTGTGTGGACCATATTTTTTATACTATAAAATAATGTACATTTAGTTCACAAATAATGTACTTTTAGTATATTAAAAATGTACTTTGTATTAAGAGAAAGTACATTATTTGAATACTAAAAGTACATTATTTTATATAATGTACATTCAATACACAAATAATGTACTTTTAGTATGTACTTTCTTTTATGGTCCATACAACACTATGTGGACCATGGTCCATACAATAATTTGCGTAAAGCAGTGGGGATAGTTATGCCAAATTGTAAATCGTAGAACACCAATTTTATTTTGGTTAGACTAGTCGAGTCATAGACCAAAAATGGGAAAATAAAGTCATTAGTTGAGGAAAATGGATGAAGAAGATATAAAGCCTAAAATCAAGAATTTGCCTAGTGAAAATGGCAAACAGAAGGGGAAGATGTATGCGTATGAAGATGTGTACACAAGTTATGAAGACTTTCATCCTAAGAAGAAATCTCTCAAAGATATTCAAGAAGAAATCCCTCAACAAATCCCGAAGAAGAAAGAATGTGCATGACTTAAAGTTTGCATGAAGCTATCTTGAAGATCAAGCATCTATAGAAAGAAAGGAGTACACCAAGTGAAACAAAATGACGACTAAAAGGTTGTACGGATGAGTTGGTAGAAGCTTGAAATATTACACGCAAGGTCACAGGTTCAAATCTCACATCCCATATACTTTAAAGAAGGTTCAAATCTCACAAATTGCTTGCTTTCTGCTGTGCACCGGACTCTAAGACTCCTTGGTTTTTCTTGCCTTAACAATTGTTGTATTGTGCTAAAAAGTTCACCCCATTTACCAACTTTATATATATGTTCTTGAAATTGACCTTCCCTATGGATATTCCATCTTCTAACTTTATATATATGTTCTTGAAAAAGTGGGGATCGGAACTTCCAGAGATCTATCTTTAATTTCTTTCATTAAGCTAAGTTAGATGGACAACAACTAACAGCTTTAATTAGAGTTTCTTGGAAATTAAAGCTACAATTAATTATGTGGTTGTATTCTACTTAATTTGCATTTAAATGTAGTTCTGTTTGACATGTAATTATGATTATAGTATAATTTTAATACATATTTGGCTGAAATTGGAAAGTTTTTAGTATATATGGACCTACCTTGTAGTATTTGGTTTGTGAACTTGCATTACCAAAGTCGTCATTTATGATTGGATGAAAAAAGGCACCACTTCTGAAAGTTACGAAACGGCATAGTTTTAAATCAAAGTGGATCTTGATCCACAATATCAAATGGAGCGAGATACATACATATAGTGATAACAACATTTGCAGCGCATTTCGTTCCTTGCAAAAATTTGCCATCTCGGATCTTGTCTCCGATCGAAGTGGCCAATAAAAGAAGAAGGTCTCCGATCGAAATGGCCAATAAAATAAACAAGTGAAGATAAGGAAAAGTGTTATTAATAAGATTTGAACCTATAACCATACACTTTATTAAATATTAAATTTGGAGTTCAACAAACTAAACTATTCAAACTATTAATATTTCAAACATAAAGTGTTATATATATACATACAGGCCTGGCCCTGGGCAAGGGCAGGCTGGGCCCTTGCACAGGGCCCACGCTTGGAAGGGGCCCCACCACCCCACTCCACTATGTTTTATAATATACTGTAGAGTTAATATAATTATTTAATATACATCTTTATAACCAAAGTATCATTTAGTTTAATTGGTAAGGTTCCTTATTTGTGTGCGATGCTATAGGTTAAAGGTTTAAATCTTGATATCTCCATTTATTATTAACTTTTCACTCCCTATATGAATTTAGATATTATTATTATTATTATTATTATTATTATTATTATTATTAAAACTGTAACTTATAGAATTTATTTGTATTTTTTTATTAAATTTGTAATTTTATGATTCTTTTTTTACCTTTCTATAGTTATAGTGAGATTTATAATATATATTGATTTGTGATTCATATCAAATTTTGAATCTATTTCTATTTGAATAAGTTACTACTTATATTTAGAACACATGTTATTTTGCGAACTTTATAATGAGTAATGTATTATACATAATATATGTCGTGATTTAATTATGATTTTTTTTAAAGATAATTTACTTTTTTTATGAATTATCTAGTCAACGTATTAGATTAGAAGTTCTATTGTGTGTCATGGTATTCAAATCAATCTAGAAAATTTTGAAATTGATCTAACTAAAAGAAAAAAAAAATTATAAATATGATATCAATATAGAATATATGTGATTTATAATGTGTTTTTTATTCAAATTATTTTATCCAATTAATTATGTTTCATATTTTATTATGAATATCTTTTATCACATTTGAAGTGTTCTGATTTATTGTTCTCAATAATTAAGATTTCATGTTCTACTCTTGTTCGTAAATTTTGTTTTTATAAATTTTTAATAATTATTATTTTATTATTTATTATAATAATAATTTGATTGCATATAAGCTTATTAGGTTTCAAATTGTTTATTCATTTTTATAAACTATATATAATTGTTTATTTATGAAGGTAGTGATGCGGTTAGTGATTATTTTGGATTTAGGAAAACATCTAGAATTGTTTTCATGTGTATGTAAAATTGTTAAAAAGTTTTGAATCTTATTTCAAGTTATTTGACATTAGTATTTTTTCATTATTTAAATTAAATTTTAATTATAAATGTATGTTAATTTCATATAGGGCCCATTTTTGTTGCTACGCCCCGAGCCTATAAAATAATATGACCGGGCATGTATACATACATACATATATATAAAGAGGTCAATCATTATTGTGTGGACCATGGTCCACACAAGCTGTGTGGACCATATTTTGTATACTATAAAATAATGTACATTTAGTTCACAAATAATGTACTTTTAGTATATTAAAAATGTACTTTGTACTAAGAGAAAGTACATTATTTGAATACTAAAAGTACATTATTTTATATAATGTACATTCAATACACAAATAATGTAATTTTAGTATGTACTTTCTTTTATGGTCCATACAACACTATGTGGACCATGGTCCATACAATAATTTGCGTAAAGCAGTGGGGATAGTTATGCTGTGGAAACGTGTTGTTAGGAATAAATTGTAATAGATTTTGATATGCCAAATTATAAATCGTAGAACCCTAATTTTATTTTGGTTAGACTAGTCGAGTCGTAGACCAAAAAAGGGAAAATAAAGTCATTAGTTGAGGAAAATGGATGAAGAAGATATAAAGCCTAAAATCAAGAATTTGCCTAGTGAAAATGGCAAACATAAGGGGAAGATGTATGCGTATGAAGATGTGTGCACAAGTTATGAAGACTTTCATCCTAAGAAGAAATCTCTCAAAGATATTCAAGAAGAAATCCCTCAACAAATCCCGAAGAAGAAAGAACGTGACTTAAAGTTTGCATGAAGCTATCTTGAAGATCAAGCATCTATAGAAAGAAAGGAGTACACCAAGTGAAACAAAATGATGACTAAAAGGTTGTACGGACGAGTTGGTAGAAGCTTGGAATATTATTGATAACAACATTTGCGGCGCAAAGATTGGATATACCGATTGCTCTCTTCACGATTGCAATTCGTTCCTTTCAAAAATTGCCGGCAAATTATTGTGTGGACCATGGTCCACACACAATGTTATGTAGACCATAACAAAAAGTACATTTTTAACATACTAAATGTACATTATTTTTGTACTGAATATACATTATACAATATAATGTACACTCAGAACAAAAATAATGTACATCCCCTGATTACAATGTACATTATTTTTGTACTGAATGTACATTATTTTACAGTAGACAAAATATGGTCCACACAACTTGTGTGGACCATGGTCCACACAATAATGATTGAAAATTGGCCATCTCGGATCTTGCCTCCTCACTTTCACTCATTCTTCTTTGACCTTTGATTCGAAATGGTTCTTATTCCGGTCAGAAATTTACGAAAAATGGGCCGGAAGGACCATTTTTGCAAAGAAAAAAAAAACAATAGTCGTGCATGCACCTAGATTGCATGCATGGTTTGAAAGTCGTGGATCAATATATCCTGATAGTGCCACCAGGGACGGAGCCAGAAAATTATTTGAGTGGGGGCGAAATAACGATACAAATGTCAATTACAAAATATCAAACAACGAGATAGATTACACGATAGTTAGAGTAGGAGTCAAAAATATACTTGAGTAGGGTTGAAATGTGAAAATATTTAATTTATCTTGGGAAGGAATGAACTAAATAAAATAAACAAGTGAAGATAAGGAAAAGTGTTATTATTAAGATTTGAACCTATGACCATACACTTTATTAAATTAAACATTAAATTTGGAGTTCAACAAAGTAAACTATTCAAACTATTAATATTTCAACCTGTTGTGTATTGGAGACTAGATTTTTAATGTTTACTCTTTAATGTGTAACTTATTGGGGTTTTTTTTTTAAAAAAAAAAAAAGAGAAAAAAATAAATCAAGTAGGCACTTATTGTGCATGTATTGGTCCAGTATTTAGGTGATTTTTGTATGTTGGCTAGTGATGATGGTATCAGATGCATTAACTGTTTTGTTAGATTTTAAAAAGTTCAAGAAAAAAAATAGATTTACTCGTCCAGTAGATGGCGAAACACGCACATGTCTTACTTTTCTTTCGTTTTTCTCTCTCTTACGAGCCACACAAAAATATGTACAAATATTTGTCTGCAATCGGAGAAACATATGATAACAACATTTGTGATGCAAAAAGTGAATATCTCGTTTGCTCTATTCACGATTGCATTTCTCTCCTTGCAAAAAATGTCATCTGGGATCTTGTCTCATTACTTTCACTCACTTTTCTTTGATCTTTGATTTGTGTATAATCAAGAATATTTTTGTAATTGAAAAATTAGTTAATTAATTTGGTCCATTATTTTGGTGAATTTGGTATGTCGTCTAGTGATGATGATATCGGATGCATTCGTTGTTTTGTTAGATTTAAAAAGAAGTTCAAGAAAAAAAACTAGATTTACGTACTAGCCCAATATAGTAGATGCATGAAACGCGCACCTATCTTACATTTCTTTCGTTTTTCTCTCTCTAATAGGGCCCACAAAAACGTGTACAAATATTTGATCGAAAATGGATAAACATATGATAACAACATTTGCCACGCAAAGAGTGGATATCTCGTTTTCCCTCTTCACGATTGCATTTCGCTCCTTGCAAAAATTGGCCATCTGGGATCTTGTCTCCTCACCCGTCCTTCTTCTTTGATCTTTGATTTGTGTATGATCAAGAAATTTTTTGTAATTGGGAAATTAGTTTATTAATATGGTCCATTATTTTGGTGAGTTTGGTATGTTGGCTAGTGATGATGGTATCGGATGCATTTATTATTTTGTTGGATTTAAAATAAATTCAAAAAAAATTGTATGTACTAGCCCCGTAGATGCGCGAAAACGCGCACATGTCTTACTTTTTCTTCGTTTTTCTATCTCTAACGGGCACCACAAAAAACATGTACAAATATTTGAATGGAAAAGGAGAAACATATGATAACAACATTTGCGACGCAAAGAGTGGATATCTCGTTTGCTCTCTCCACGATTGCATTCTGCTCCTTGCAAAAATTGGCGGGCATTAGGGATCTTGTCTCCTCAATTTCAGTCATTTTTCTTTTATCTTTGATTTGTGTATGATCAAGAAAATTTTTGTAATTGGAAAATTAGTTAATTATTTTGGTGATTTTGGTGTTTTCTTATGGCGAATACCTTGCTCTACGCAATACCTATTGTGTGTTCTTTCAAAAACTCTCTGATGATGATTTTATTATTCTCCTGTTGTACGTTGATGATATGTTGATCTTCGGCAAGAGTGCTTCTAGAATTAATCAACTAAAGGAACAGTTGAGCAAGTCTTTTGCTATGAAAGACTTGGGGCCAGCAAAACAGATTCTTGGGATAAGAATTACACGAGACAGGAATGCCAGAAAGTTGTGGTTGTCTCAGGAGAAGTACATTGAGAAAATACTTTGTAGGTTTAACATGGACAATGCTAAAGCGGTTAGTTCTCCTCTTGCTAATCACTTTAAATTAAGTAGTAAGCAAAGTCCTTCTACAGAGGAAGAAAAGGCAAGTATGCAACAAGTCCCTTACAATTCAGCAGTTGGTAGTTTAATGTATGCTATGGTATGTACAAGGCCAGATATTGCTCATGCAGTTGGCGTTGTCAGTAGGTTCCTTTCTAATCCTGGCAAGGAACATTGGATGGCTGTTAAATGGATTTTCAGATATCTTAGAGGTACTTCTAAATTATGCTTATGTTTTGGTTCTAGTTAGTCTATGTTGGTTGGATACACAGATGCAGACATGGCAGGTGACATTGACTCTAGAAAGTCGACTTCGGGATATCTAATAACATTTGCAGAGGGAGCAGTATCATGGCAGTCTAAGTTACAAAAGTGTGTTCCACTTTCTACCACAGAGGCTGAGTTTATTGCAGCAACTGAAGCTTGTAAAGAGTTGCTATGGATGAAGAAATTTCTTCAAGAACTCGGGATCAAACAAGACAAATATGAGTTATTTTGTGATAGTCAGAGTGCTATACACCTTGGTAAGAATTCCTCTTTCCATTCAAGATCGAAACATATCGATGTAAGATATCACTGGATACGAGATGTTTTGGAGATGAACCAGTTACAACTTGTAAAGATCCATACAGATGAAAATGGGTCTGACATGTTAACAAAGTCATTACCAAGGGAAAAGCTTGAGATATGTCGTTCAGCTGCAGGGATGCAAGTCCCTCCCACATTGGCGTGAGGGGGAGTTTGTTGCTAGATGGTCCCACCAATGTGGGTGGGGTGGTGACCAAAAGCTTAACAATTAAGATTGGAAGATGAAGCGAAAGGTTTTTTGATTAATGGCTTCATTCATGTCCACTTAATGGGAGATTAAAGTGGGCATGAAAAGACAAAAGAGTTGGCTTTGTAAAGCCTATATAAAGGCCATGGATTTGGCTACCTTGGATATGAGAGAGTTCAAGAAGAAGAAAAAGAGAGGAGAGAAAATTTGTTGAGATATACAAGTGTGAGAAAATTAGCCGAGAAGAAGTTGGTGGATTTCGTAGAAATTCTTGTGCCTCGGGGTATGTTATTTTCTCTTGTATTTTGTGTTGCCTCTAATCGTTGAATTAGAGAAGCCTCCTCTGTTGTACCCATTGAAAGTCGTGGATCAATATATCCTGATAGTGCCACCAGGGATGGAGCCAAAAAATTATTTGAGTGTGGAGGAAATAACGATACAAATGTCAATTACAAAATATCAAACAGCCAGATAGATTAGTTAGATTAGGAGTCAAAAATATACTTCAGTAGGGTTGAAAAGTGAATATATTTAATTTATCTTGGCAATGAATGAACTAAATAAAATAAAAAAGTGAAGATAAGGAAAAGTGTTATTAATAAGACTATTATTTTCACCGGTGCGATGCACGGAATGGATTTGTTGTAATATATTAAGAATATTTGAATCGATATATAATTATTTAAATTTGAACATCAAATATTATATAGTGCAATTAAAGATATGGTTTGGATCGTTTATGTATTTTGACGTTATCATTGCTTGAATTTGTGCAAATAATTGCTCAAATTAATAGCTAATGTTTAGATGTACAGTGGTGCTATAGGCTCTGTTTGGCAAACCTAGCTAAAAAGCTATAAGCTAGGAGCTGAAAGCTGAAAAGCTATAAGCTCGGAGCTGAAAACTGAAGAACTGTTAAGCTACCTGTTATGATTGAAAGTGTTTGGTAAAATTAGATTTTTGATAAGCTTATAAATATAAAAAGACTAAAAAGGACATCTTCATAAAATTTAAATTAGTTTGTTTACATATTAAAATTTAACATTTTGTCTTTAAAAAAAATTAACATTTTGAAATAAAACTATTAGCATAATCATGATCTAGCATCTCATAATGAAGTAGCAATATTATTGCAAATCTCATAATAATAATAATAATAATAATAATAATAATAATAATAATAATAATAATAATAATAATAATAATAATAATAATAATAATAATAATAATAATATTTGCGGTGAAAGTTGCGGATAAAGGAGAAGAGAAAAGGGTTTTAATTACGAAGGGTAAATTATGTCATTTTTTAAAAATAATAAGGATAAAGATGAGAAAAAAGTTAGGAAGCTAGGAGCTTATTTTGAAACTCTACCTAAGGTAGCGCGTTCCAAAATAAGCTCTTATTTTAATATGAGACCTTATTTTGTGAACATTACCAAACAAAGCTTATAGCTCATTAGTAGCTTAAAATAAGCAATAAGCTCCTAAATAAGCTCTGCCAAACAGAGCCTAACTTTGAAGATTTTATTTATCATTGTTTAGTATTTTCATAAATTAGACAAATGTGCTCGTTCTCTAACAACTCAGTTATAGGAATGAATTGCTATCCTAATTCATTTGTATGGAAGATATAATTTTTATCTAGATATATAGCAATTTTTTCATTTTGAAAAAAAAAAAAATAATATCATCGATTGTATTTGCACATTATTGAAACCTCTTTGTAAACGACAGTGGTAGTCGCAACACAATCTTATCCATCCTCATCTAGAGCTATCACCTTCACGCCATCAGGATGGTGACTCGGGAGAAAGGCACGTACAATTGTCCTTGGCTTTTGTTGATAGTCATGGCATATGTAAGCATCAACGGGAATTGTTTACACTGGAACTTGATGGACAATCTCATATCAGAAGAAGTGAGAGACATTCAAGGGATAAGAATTTTGGTTCCTTCATGTGTCCCGTTAACTATTCTTCCTCCGTTCATTTATCACAGAGTCGTAAACATTCTTTTGCTCGTCGGTCAATTGTGTTACCAATGTTTCATGCTCTGTCTTCAACGATTCCTTGTCATACGCCAACTCTTCGGTTATCAACATGTTTTCATTCAAACCCTTGCTAGTTTCGCTGGAATTGGCTTTTCTGAAAAGTCCTTCCGGCTCTTCCCCCACAAAGATAGCTACTTCTCCAACTCCACTAGAACAAATTATTTTTTTATATGAATCCAATAACATCATCTCTTAAAAGTGGAAAAAAAAAAACAAACAAAATAGATTATTTATAAATAATGAAAAGCAAATAACAAAGTCGAATAAATAGATTGGAGTAAACTAAATATCATTGATTCAATATTGATTAGTTACAGAAAAAATAGGAATAAGAATTTTAATATTTTTGTATTTTTAATATTAAATAGATTGCACAATATAATATTTGTTGTTATAATTTATATAATTGTATATCAATTCAAATATTCTTAAAATTATAGTATTTTCACACGTGCGTCGCACGAAATTGAGTTGTTATAATATTTTAAGAATATTATATTGTGCAATTGATGAATTGGATTGAATTGATTATGTCTTTTGAATTATCCTTGCTTGAATTCAAGCAAATAATTGCCCAATTACCCATGCGATGCATAAATAATTTTTTTTTATTATATATTAGATAATAAAATTAAAGATGAAATTATAAACAATTCTAGTATTTTGAAAATGTACATTTATTTGATTATAAGATAGTGCAAAAGTATCACTCAATTTATTGAATAATATACAACTCATTTGTTTGCATCTTTAAAAAATCGATATCTAATATAATTTATGTAATTATATTATTATTACTAAAATAAATAGGAGAAAAAAGGATAAATAATTTAATTGTAATTATTATAAAAATAAATCCAACAATCCATGTTTAGCTTAATTACCATAATAATTATTAGTCAATTAGTAATATCATATTCATTTTCAGTCAATTATTCTTTTTTATTTTCAGACAATGAGTCAATTAGAATATCAAATGCAGTGATATTTTTACCTATTTTTCGTTCAATTTTTAATTGATGATGTAGAATATTATTATTGAAATATTTCCGTTCCATTTTTTTTTTTTGAAAGCCAACCAAATAATGATTGTATTAATGAATCAAAGCTGCAATAGAGTCGGAAGGGATTGAATCCCAATACATAAACTGATCATGATCAAATGCTAAAGAAGCTAGGATATGAGCATGAGAGTTTAAAACTCTAGAAACATAATTTAAAGTGCAATAATTAAACGATGCCATGGCCTCCCTACACTGTTCGACCATAACGCCAACATAGGATAGAATATTTGCTGACACCTAGCGTAGAATATTTCGTAGGTCCATACAATCCATGAGCAGGTCCACCGATGTTACCCCTTTCTCCAACAACCAAGATAGAGCTTCCTTACAGGCTAGAGTCTCTGCCATGAGTGGCGAAAAACAAGGTGGTAACCTTCCATTTCGAGCCGCCGTAAACTGCCCGTCCGACGAGAGAAGGACAATACCGAAGGTAGCCTCCCCGGTCGCGTGTCGAAAGCCTACATCCACATAGCACTTGGGCTTGGCGTGACCACCATTCGGAGCTGCCGCCAGGATCTCGGCTTGTCCTGGAGGGCGGTGGTTGGCTCTCTGGTACGCACTCAATGTCGTGGCCGCCATCCTCCATGCGCCGGCGGGTGGAGGGAGAGCGCCATCCCACACTGCGGAGTTGCGGCATCCCATAGCTGGTACATGATTGCCACCATAAGAGCACTCTGTTCCTCTGTTAACATCGCAAGTGCACCAGTTAGCCATGCTGGGAATAAATCGTTAATGATATTCGTTATATGTAGGCCTTGAGATATTCCAAACAAGTCTAGAATATTCACAGGTAACTAAAGCATGCATAACATTTTCATTAACCAAACCACACATTTGGCAGAAAAGTTTTCCATTTTGGGGAACCTTCATCTTCCACATAATAGTCCATTTATCAAAATCACCAGCAGTATGCATATAAGTCCCCATAATATTCCTGTAAACATTTTTAACCGTATAAATTCCCCTGGGGTAGCCAATACCATGAGTCCTCAGACCCAGGGCTTACTGGTATTCTACTAATTCTAGTGATATCATCCTCATCAAATAAATCTGTCAAAATATGGGGGTCCCAAGTATTAGTCTGGATCAATCAAACCTGCGACCTGGGCATCTCTCAGCTCCTCAGGAATATTAGTCTGTATGAGGGGGCTAGGGTCATCTGGTAACCATGGATATCCTCATATCAATGTTGTTTCACCATTTCCAATCCTTCTACGGACTCCTGCTATGACCATATCATGAGCTGCCATAATACTTCTCCATGCATAACTTGGGCAATTTCCTATCTTGGCATCCACAAAATATGTAGTTGGAAAATAACGCGCCTTGTAAACCTTTGTAACAAGGGGGGCGGGGTTTGTGAGAAAACGACATGCCTGCTTTCCTAGCATAAGCAAATTAAATCCCCTCAGATCCTTAAATCCCAAACCCCCATATTTCTTAGGGACACATAACTTATCCTTGCTTTCCAGTCTATCCCTTATCCACACCAGTACCCGACCAATATCTATTCATAGTTCTCTGGATTGATGTGCAAACTGTGTCAGGTAATAGGAAAATGCTCATTGAAAAAGTAGGCATTGACTGGGCTACACTTTTCAACAAAACCTCCTTGCCTGCCTGCGAGAGTAATTTCTTTGTTCCACGAACCAATCCTCTGTTTAATATTATTAAAGTTGGTGCGCTACTACATCCATGTCCTCTGCCCTGGTGTTTTTACTGAAACATATGTTAGACTTATGATAATTCACTTTCTGACCTGACATCTCCTCATAGCGCCCCACTTTACCACATTTGCCTCCTGTACATTTGCCTTAAAGAACAACAAGCTATCATCTGCAAAAAAAAAAATAGATGTGATACAGGGGGTCTCTCTAGCCACTCTACAACCATGTATAGAACCAGCCATCTGAGCCCTCTGCAACAACATAGACAGTCCCTCTGCACAAATAATGAATAAATATGGGGAAAGTGGATACCCATAAAAGCACGTCATCCGCCACTACCCCCTGCCCCCCTTATAGCTACCTCAACATACACGTGGTTCTTTGAGAAACTCAACAACCTAGCAGTATTATTCTTCCTCCATAACAACGCCAAACCACCCCCCACACCCACACTATCCACATAGAACAAGCCTTCAAAACCAATCTTAACTAGTAACCTCTCTGCATGCATTCGTCCTACTTTAGTTTCCATTAAGTAGACGAAATCGGGCTTCTTGCGGGACACTAGGTCCACCAATTCTCGAACTGTCCGTGGATTGCCCAAGCCACGGTAGTTCCAGCTTATATGGTACTCATGACGAAGGGCGGGCCTGCACCACAGGACCCGCCGTAAACCCATTTTTTGGCACCTCTGTCATTATCACATCCTCCCTACCCACACCCCCCTCCCTCCTCCTCTTCGCGGCGGTCACCACCACCCCCTCACCACCCTTCCCTGCCACTGGCCGTACGGCCTCAACCACTCCAGAACCCGAGACCCCTCCCCTCACCTCCCGCACCGCTCCACCCCTCTCCCTCCCCTCAAGCGGGATCAACCATGGCTCCCCAACCTGCCGCGGCCCCCGGTTACCACCCCCTGCCTTCAACTCAGCCGTATACGGGAATTGATCAGGAGACAACCCTGACCTTCTTGCCAGCTTACGGAACTTGTATGTGCGCCCCAATAAACCACAATAAAAGCAGAAGTTATGGAGTCGCTCATAACGAAAACTTACCCAGCAGCTAGTTTTGTCTCGCTTAATAAGCTTCATCCATCGCTTTAACAGCTTATCAATCGAGATTGAGACACGGACCCTGTGAAACGTTTTCCATGGAGCCACTGGGAATCGGTCACCCACCTTAACAAACGAGCCAATGAAGTTGGCCGCTTGCTCAAGTACCACATCCGTCATATAGCCCAAAGGATCGTACAACTGCACCCACATATCCACAGAGTTAAGCTCCACCTGCGCCGGCCGAGTACCCGCCTCAACCTACCTACACACCAATGTGTTATTATCAAACGACCACGGCCCTTCATCGAGTACCCTCCTCATATCAGTTTCATTGTAAAAGACAAACATAAATCTGCCCGGTTGAAACTCCGTAGCGTGCATACCCCAGACCGGCTACCATACCGAAGCCATGACCTGCCTCATGTACTCAAGCTTGATCACCTTGGACGTCAAGAAACGCCCGACACACACCCACGACTCCTCCTCCTCCTCCTCCTCGAGCACCATATCCGCCCAACTTTGCATCAGGCGTGCCACTACCGCGTCGGAACCGTCCTGTGCCGCTGCAACCACGTCTTCTCCTTCTACCCTCGTCGTCGCCATGTGAAGCTCATGCAGCTCGCTGTCGCGATCACTCACGTTTGGCAATCGGTGAGACATCACCGTAAGAAGCCGTCGGAAAAGCCAGAAAACCTAGGAGAAACCCTAGAAAATAGGCCAAAGCTCTAGAGAGAAAATTCCAAATTGATTAATTAATTATTTTCATTCCATTTTTAATTTACCTTTACTATTGTTTAAAATATGCATTTACTATTGATGATGTAGAATATTATTATTGAAATATTTCCGTCCAATTTTTAATTTTCGTTCCATTTTTAATTAAAATGCAATGTTCTTACCATTTCTTTTTTCATTTTAGTTAATTATGGATCATTTTTTATTTGCAGTCAATTATTAATATTCATTTTCTTTTATATTTTCAGTCAATTAGTAATATCATATTTATTTTCATCCAATTATTCTTTTTTTTTTAGTCAATTAGAATATCAGATGTAGTGATATTTTTACCTAATTTCTGGTCCATTTTTAATTGGTTATGTATAATATTATTATTGAAATATTTTATGTTCCATTTTTAATTTACCTTTACTATCGTTTAAAATATGTGTTTACTATTGATGATGTAGAATATTATTATTGAAATATTTTCTATCCATTTTTAATTTACCGTTACTTGATGATGTAGAACATTATTGTTGAAATATTTTCGTTCCATTTTTAATTTCCGTTCCATTATTTAAAATTGTGAAAGATTTATGATATAATTGTGATTTGATTTATTCTATGGTGTAATATTATTGTGAAAAATTAAAATGCAATGATCTGACCATTTTCTTTTCCATTTTAGTCAATTATGGATCATTTTTTTTTATTTTCAGTCAATTCTTAATTATTTTTTTTTTTGGAAAAAAAAAAAGCTTTCAGTCAATTCTTAATATTCATTTCCTTTTTCAATTAACCTAACTTCTATTCCTTTTTTCATTTTTAATTTTCATTAAATTATTAATATTCATTTTCTTTTCTAATTTACCTAATTTTAATTTCATTTTTAATTGATGATGTAGAATATTATTGTGAAATATTTTTGTTCCTTTTTTAATGTACCTTTACTATTTACTATTATTTGGGCGGAAAATCAAGTAAACGGAATTTTGTTTTAAATAATAGTATAAAAAGTATAAAATTACGCTATTATGTTACTAAAAGGTTTGTCCACTTATTATGTTAATGTGCATAATTCAAATTGTGTTTTACAGTTTGATTGTATATACATTGAAATAGTGTCACTTGTTAAAATTTAGTTAAGTTAATTGTTCATTGAAACTTCATACTTCTAATGATTCCAAGGATTGCTATTCCTAGTTCTGATTATTATACCCAAGTCCTCAATGCTAGCTGGTCCACTGCGTACGATACAAATAGTAGTAGGGATTTTTATTTTCAACATTTGAAGTCAAGTAATGTTACAAATTCAACGTGATGTGTACTTATTAACTGTTTAACTTATTTGTACGTTTGCACCTTATTACAATTATAATTTGAGATTTGGTAGCGGTACAGGAATGATTCCCAAAACTTAAAATGTCTTATTGGAGATATTTATTTTTATTTTTATTTTTTATCCTCATTTCATAGTGTTAGTTGAAAATTTATTTACATTTATTGCATTATGTTAGTAAAGGAATTTAACTTCACAAGTTTTGTTGTTGTTGTTGTTGTTGTTGTTTTAGTTGTCAAAGTTTGTTATTTGCGAATACTTTGACAAGGCTTGCCTTACGGCAGTGCGAATGATGTTTAGAGCGTTAGGGCAGGTGTTGTCGTAAAATGTAGGGGACAGCTGCTGCGCTTGGCATTGCTAGAAGGAGGAGAGCAGCAGAAGCAAACATGATAAAGCTGTAGTATATATATGAGAAGCCATATGTATATTATATATATATATATATATATGAGAAGCCATATGTATATATTATAGATAGATAGAGAAATTTAATGGCGCAGGTATGTAGGGATTATTGTTACGTTGCTAAAGATTTATATATATATATATAGATTCGATATGATGTTGCCGGGATGAATTGTATGTTAAAGATGTAGGGGCGCTGCTGGGCGGAATGCAAATCCTCCTAATCCTAATCAGATAAGGAATAGGAATATATATAATATTAATTAATTCTAGTGTACGTGAATATGATTATGATTATATTAATAATAACTGTATGTTTTGAAAATAAAATTGATGAATATCAAGTCATATACTCTAATCTAGGCTCCTTAATTTAATTTCTCTGTCTTCAGATCAGGCCGGGTTCGATTACTTCTTCTGGCACTGGAAGTGAATACACAGTAACGTTATGGCGGCTGGGATGGCATATATGGAGTTGGAATCGCTGAGGTACGTGAAAATCTTTTCCAATTTTCGATCTTTAACTTGAAAGAAGCACATATTGAAGATGGCCCCGGCCTGGTCTTTCAATTCGAGAATAACATGTATGTTGGTGTGTAATATAAGCTGCTCGAATTGAGATCAACCACTGTACGTACTGGCAACAAATCTTGATTCGATATGATAGATTCAAATGTGGTTACGGTGCACGTTCTTAATTGACCTTCCCTATGGATATTTCATCTTCTGACTTTATATATATGTTCTTAAAAAAGTGGTGATCGAAACTTCCAGGGATCTATCTTTAATTTTTTTTCATTAAGCTAAGCTAGATTGACAACAACTAACAGCTTTAATTAGAGTTTCTTGGAAATTAAAGCTACAATTATGTGGTTGTATTCTGTTTAATTTTAATTTAAATTTAAATGTAGTTCTATTTGACATGTAATTATGATTATAGTATAATTTTAATAGATATTTGGTTGAAATTGGGAAGTTTTTAGTATATTTGGACCTACCTTGTAGTATTTGGTTTGTGAACTTGAATTACCATGGTGCACACAATGTTATGTGGACCATAACAAAAAGTTCATTTTTAATATACTAAATGGACCATAACACAAGCTGTGCGGACCATAATTTGTATACTATAAAATAATGTACATTTAGTTCAGAAATAATGTACTTTTAGTATATTAAAAATGTACTGTGTATTCAGATAAAGTACATTATTTGAATACTAAAAGTACATCATATTTATATAATGTATATTCAATACACAAATAATGTACTTTAAGTTTATTAAAAATGTACTTTCTTTTATGGTGCATACAACACTATATGGACCATGGTCCATAAAATAATTTACCTAAAGAGGTTAGGTGGGGGTGTGGCGGCAGCTACCTTGACTTTTCCCATAGTAGCGGAATGTTATGATGTGCAACCATGTGCACCATGCATGGTGCACACGGTTCCAAATTCATAATTTCTATACTATAGATTAATAATTTCGATCCATACTATATATAGATTCAATATTTCTATACTATAGATTCATAATTTCTATACTGTAGATTAAAAAAATCTATACTGTAATTCATAATTTCTAAACCGTAGATTCATAATTTAAATACAGTAGATTTATAATTTCTATACAGTAGATTCATAATTTCTATACTCACTACTACACAGCAGGCTTTTAACGTCGGCTAAGTTCTGAAGTTGTTCTGAGCGACGTTGTAAATATTATCTATAACATCGGCTATATAAATAGCCGACGTTATATATATATTTTAATTTAATTAATAAATACCTACAACGTCGGCTAATAACAATTAGCCGACGTTGTAGGTAATTTTTTTTTAAAAAAATAAAAATTCTATACAACGTCGGCTAATAGCAATTAGCCGACGTTGTAAGTTTTTTTTTTTTAAATACTATACAACGTCGGCTAATTGGTATTATCCGACGTTGTAGGTTTTCTTTTTAAATACCTACAAAGTCGGCTAATACCGATTAGCTGACGTTGTAAACTGTATTTATTTTTTTAAAAAATATATTCAACGTCGGCTAATACCTATTAGCCGACGTTGTATGTTTTTTTTTTAATATACAGTTTATTTGTCCATTTATACCCAAAAATCTGCTCAAATTACTCACAACCACAATCTAAACATGCTCAATTTCTCACAACCACAACCAAAACCTGCTCAATTATTGCACCACAACCACAACAAAATATGTAAAATCTAATATTTATAATGAAACAAGTAATAAAAGTAATAAATCTCACAATTTGATACTAATTAATAATACAAGTTAACATTATCAAAACATAATATCAATTTGTTCAATTTACCTACTTAACCATACATCAACAAAGAAGTCGGCCCATACGTCTCTTACTTGATCAATTTCTTGTTGAGTGTAGCTCGATCCACGAACTCTCTCAACAATCTATAAAGTTGATAATTATTAAATAATTAGTAAGCTGGCATTTTTAAAATTAGAAAGAGAAAGGTATTATATTAAATTACATGCGTTATCCATTCCCGCACATGCTTCTTTGGAAAGAATTTCAAGCATGTATTTCATCACATAATATCCACATGTCGTACTTCCAACTTGTTGAGCACATTACATTTGAATTGAATTACATTTAAAATTTTATTTAATAAAAAAGAATAAAATATATGTAGTTTTACAAATGTATAAAATACTTATCAAAATCTTAGTCCATTTTGGTGAACGAGTTGATCCATTGCTTCTCAACAACTTTGCTGAATTGACACACCTAAAATTATAAGAGATTAGTATACATAAATACTTTATGACATCATGCATACTTTATTAATTATACATATTAATACTTATAAGTTCACATACTTTTCAACAATATCTTTGATGCCATCACGTGGCTGGCCTCCAATTGAATCAAACCAATAGATTTCATTAAGTTGAGGACAAATTGCAATCAACATCCAATGGTCACTACAAATCAATAATGTATTAGTTGTAAGTAAATATAATATATAATAAAAGTGTATTATATATAAGTTATTTTATTTGAAACAATTAAAACTTACTTTAAAATATATGGCGCTAGATAGCATTGTTTTTGGTCATATTGCAGGGTGACGTTGATATACCCTGTCCGTTCATCTATAGAATTCGAAATTGGTTGAATGAAATGTGGATCTAAGAAGCCATATGTGGTCTTTGATGCCAAATCAAATTTGTCATATTGTTTTTGGCCATATTGCATTGCATGTCTGTCTTACAAATGTGCTTCCTCAATATCTCCACGAGGCATACCGGCTACTTTGCGTCCTCGAGTACCTTTCCCAGCACTTCTTCCTTCATGTCGATACTTAGAAAGACCAATAGCTTCTACCTCCGCCAAATATTCAGTACAAAATTCAGTTACCTCCTCAGCAATATAGCTTTCAAAAATATATGTTTCTGGTCGATATCGGTTCCTCACATAACCTTTTAAGACTTTCATGTACTGTTCAAATGGGTACATCCACCTCAAATAAGCAGGACCGCACTGTTTGATCTCTCGCACCAGATGTACAACCAAATGAACCATGACATCAAAAAATGACGGTGGAAAATACATCTCCAACTGACACAATGTAACAATAATGCCATTTTGCAATTCATCTAGTTTGTCTGGATCAATCACTTTTCCACAGATAGCATTGAAAAAGAAACAAAACCTTATAATAGTATATCTCAACATTTTGGGCAATATACCTCTAACAGCCACTGACAATAGTTGCTACATTAAGGCATGACAATCATGAGATTTCAATCCCACCAATTTTAAATCTTGCATATTCACAAGTGTTCTAATATTTGATGAGTACCATTGTGGTACCTTGACTCCACGTAAACACTCACAAAAACTTATTTTCTCCTTTCTTGATAAAGTATGAGCAGTTGGAGGCAAATATGTCTTCTTATCCCCTTGGCGTGGAGCTAATGTTGCTCTTATGTTCATTTCAATCAAGTCTAATCTAGCATTGAGTCCATCTTTAGTCTTACCTTTTATATCTAAAAGAGTTCCAACAAGACTATCACACACATTTTTCTCCACATGCATCACATTAATACTATGTCTCACATCTAATGTCTTCCAATATGGAATATCAAAAAATATGGATTTCTTTTTCCATGGACTCTTTTCATTTGGAGGTACCTCAACATTAGCTCTTAACCTCTTACCTCTTTGGGATTTAAGTTTTTGAGTTTTACCAAAAGTAACATTTATACCTTTTACTCGTTCATTAACTTCAATCCCAGTCATTGGTTGTGGAGCATCTGTATAGTCTTGTTGCCCATTGAAAGCCTTTTTTAATCTCCTGTAAGGGTGAGCTCTATCAAGAAACCTCCGGTGACCCAAGTAGACTGTCTTTCTGCCATGGACAAGTTGTGTATAACATGTATTATCTTCACATATAGGGCATGCCTTATGTCCTTTGACACTATACCCAGCCAGGTTTCCATAAGCTGGAAAGTCATTGATTGTGCAAAAAAGCATAGCATGCAACTTAAAATTCTCTTTCCGGTAGGCATCAAACACTAACACACCTTCATCCCACAATTTTTTCAAGTCATCAATCAAAGGTGCCAAAAAGACATCTATATCATTACCGAGTTGTTTTGGGCCAGAAATCATCAAGGACAGTAATATATATTTGCGTTTCATAGGGCACAACCTGCAGTCTCGTCCACCAGCTGGTCAATGTTGGGGAGGGGGAAGGGGTCCACAGGGCAGGCCTTGTTGAGGTCGGTGTTGTAACACCCCGAAATTTTTAAACTTTTGAAACTTATATAATAAAGGTAAATTCTCATTAAATCCCAAAACATAATATAAAAGTACGGGGTTCTATGCCACACCTAAGCCAGAGGACTTAGGTGCACAGGCTACTAACTAAAATCCTCAGTAACGTCAATACATAGACATGGCACGCAGGCCGGAAGGGAAACTATCTATTCTACGCTCCAGATCTCTAGTGCGCTCCGGTGTCTACTCGTCTGTGCCTGAAAGCCAAATATATCTGTTCAGCGAGAGATGCTGGTAACCCACTCCAACGCGTTGAAATACAATACATATAGGCATATATATAGATATAAGAAAACCGTTTTGAAGCATGAAGATATATCCTACGAGACCCTAGCTTTTTGAAACAGGGATAGACTCGACAGATAGAGATAAGCACAGCCAACAAACATAACCAAGCATGCACAGTTTACTAGCATAGGGAACAGACTCAACAGATAGGGATAAGCACAGCCAACAATCATAACCAAGCATATACAGTTCACTAACATGTATCCTATGGTCACGCTTTCATAACATTCATAACAACAAACCATCCCTATCTCATCACATAGCACACTTTGATGGCGCCACAGGACCAATCGCATGCCCATACATGAGGGTTAGTGATAAGTGCTTATTTGTCTATATTTTTGCTCCTTTCACTAAGCCATTTTGTTTATTGATCATTCCAAATTTCATTAGATTAGGACTAATTTGTGTTATTTTGCAAGGAATTTGGTTTGAAAAGCTTTGGAAGCAAAAATGAATATTTTCATGCATTTTGAAGGACATTGGAGTCAAGTGGAGCATTATGGATACATTTAGGGTTCATGGGAGCCAAGGAGAAGCTAAGGTGATGAGCAAAACACTTCCAAGAAAGCCTAAGAGTGGTGCTTGCAATGGTCTTGGTCATTTGGGCAAACCAAAGCAAAAGAGAAGCAAAAGATCATGCAAATGCAATTCCTGACCTGTACGTCGATGTCTTAGTTTTTGGACCATATCTCGAGCTACAAATATCCAAATTAAGTGATTCTTGCGCCATTTGAAAGAAGACTTGAAGATCTACAACTTTCATGAAGACACCGAAGCCTAATTCTGAAGAAAAAAGGGTCAAAATTAGCCTGCAAGTCGAAGTTCTGTTGCAGATCAGCACTCGACGCGTCGAGAATTACTCTCGACGCGTCGAATCTTGGCAGAATGTCGCGATTTACATTCTGTAATTTCTCGACGCGTCGAGAATTACGCTCGACGCGTCGAGCCCCCCGTCTCTGCTCTATTTTAGCTGAGTTTTCACTCATTTGTACTCGGTTTTGAACCCCATTCGAACCCTAACTATTTTCTACTCTTTCTTTTCATATTTTAGTACTAGATTAAGTGTAGATTTAGGTTCTTTATCATATTTCAAGCTTGTATTGAAGGATCTACACTTGGATTTCAAGATTCTACCATCCATTTTCAATAGAGAAGCTTTCCTTCCTTTTATCCCTTTCTTTTGCAAGATTTATGTTTGTTACTTATGCTTTTGTGTTCTTTATGTTATTTAATCATGAGTAGTTAGTTTATGGACTTGAGTTAGGGTTGTATTATATATCTTGATGCTTGATTTGTGATTATTGCAAAAAAGGGGAAGAACTCCAACCTAGGGTTCTTGAGTTTATGAAGGATTTGTGTTTGTATATTGTTAATGCTTGGTGTACAACATTCATTGACATGTTTTGGAGGATTCTTGGCCTCAATGAGAGTTGGGTTAAGATTCCAAGCTACTCCTTGCATAATCCCGATTTTTCCTATGAAAATAGGAGAAATTGGGGGTTTTAGATGCTTTGTGTTCTTGAAGAACTTGGAGTTGATTTACCACGAAAGTGGGGCAATTCCTTGTTCTAATCCTTGTTTATTAATCATGAGAATGGTTCGTAGACTAGGATACCTACGTGCATTCCCGCTTGTTTCCTTGGTTACTTGTTTTCCCCAATCCTTAGGTTGTGCTATGCATCTAGATGATAATGCTCCCTAGCTTGAATCCTATTTCTTTATTTTGTGTTTATCCTTGTGTATATGTGTTAGTCTTATCATTTCCTTAAACTTGTAGTTTGCTTAGCTTCTTGTTGATTTCCTTATGCTAGTGCCTAGTTTATTGCGATTGCATATTGCGTGCCATAACCCCCAATCCCCTGAGGACGATATAACACACCCGTACACTCACCATCACTTATTTTTGCTACATCAAAAATTGGCGCCGTTGCCGGGGATTGGAAATTTGGTGGTTCTATGTGATTGCTTATTTTGCTAGCATTAGAGTTTAGGGAAGATTAGGAGACTAAGCTTTTTCTTTCTTTTTGTTTGTTTTTATTGTTTAAAGAGCTAATTGTCTTACCTTGATTGAGATTTGGTTGAAGGATCTTTTCTTTGTGCATTCACTCTTAATTGAAAAGGAAGAGTTTTCACCACTCAATCAAGAACTTTGAATCATGGAGGGGTATGATTTCCAAGAGCAAAGAATGTCATTGCCCGATTTCATCAAAATGGGTATAAAGACCTTTCAAGGTGGTCCACTTCAATCATTCCTTTCTTATTCTAAGTGGTGTTCCTATTGTGGTGAAGCCCATGCATTGGAGAGTTGTTACAAGTTAAACTCCACAAGTCCAACACCACCTCAAGATTGTCAACCTTTCCCTCAAGAGTGTGGTGTCAACATGAGTCAAGAAGTTCCTCAAGAAAACACTTTTCAAGCTTTGGAGCCACAATCTCCATGGTGTGCTATATGTGGTGGTTCTCATGCTTTGGAAAGTTGCCATATATTGACTCCCACTTACCAAATGCCTCACCAAGACACTCAACAACAAGCTTTGGAATATAATGTCAATGTCAATGAAGAAGCTTTTCAAGGAGGTACACCACCAATGTTTATGCTACAACCTCTTTGGTGTGCCATATGTGGAGGACCACATGAAGCCGAAGGATGCTACATCTTTGATCCTAATTTCTAATATCAAGGCCAAGTTCAAGAACCTCCACATCAAGAACCTCAACAACAATATCAAGACCAATTTCAAGAAGTCCATTACCAAGAACCTCAACAAGAATGTCAACCATTTGATCAAGAGGCCGAGATGAAGTCTATGATGTCCAACATGCTTATGCAATTGAATGAGCTACAAATTCAACTAGACAACTTGATGGCTCAAAGACAAGGTTTGGCAACTCAAGAACCCATTAAAGATTCATCTTCCAATGAAGAGGTTCTACAAGAGTTGCTCTTGCAAAATGAAAGTCATGTGGTTGATGGAAATGAAAAGGAGGGTGAGGACCTTGAAGATAAAAATGAAGATGAAGATGATGAGGTTTATGATGAGTGCATTGAGATGGAGACACCAAGTTGGGGAAGTGTAAAATTGCAAGGGATTGGTGATAAGGAGCAACTTGAAGATGGTAAGAGTGAAGAAGTGTTCAAGAATGACAAAATTGATGAAATTTGTGGCACAAATGAGGAATGCCCTTCAATGGATGACACTCCCTTGGATGAGGACTTTAGAGTGATTTGGGAATCGGGAGGAGTCAATATTCTTGAAAGTGTAGGCCCTCATTGGCCTATATTCATATCCAAGGATTCTAACTTCCTATTGGTACATGACGAAGACCCAAGGTTTCCATTACTTGCTCAAGGAAAGGAAAATCAAGAACATGAAAAATGTGGAGATCAAGAAAAGAATCAAGCTCATGGCTACTATCTTGACCCAAAGTTTAGGAAGAAATCCTTGGTTGATTTATGGATCAAGAATGGATTTGAGGAAAGAGGCATGAAGTTTGGAATGAAGAGAAATGGAATCCTAGCAAATGATGTGGCGAACTTGATCTTAAAGGAATTTTTTGATGGCCACCATTTGAAGCACTATCTTGAGGATAAGTTTGCTAGGAAGGATGGAATGTTCTTTCTCCAATCCAATGATGGTTGAAACTTGAGAGGTTGAGTCGAGCTAGCGACGTTAAACTTAGCGCTTCATGGGAGGCACCCCATGTTATCTTTAATTTTATTGCACTTTACTTTCTTCTTTATTTTTCATAGCACTTTCATTTTTGATATATCATGCTCTCACTTGTGCTTATTGTGCTACCATTTCTCCCTTGTGCTTTATTTTCTTTTACATCGAGGACGATGTAATTTCTAAGTGTGGGGGGTGGACAAAATATTGGAAAATTTTGAAATTTTGAAAATTTTTGAAACCTTGCTTGGATGAGTCATTGTGCATAATGTTGGATAAATTTCTCATCTTTGCTTGAAGTTGTGATCACTCCCTCTTTGTTGGTTTGTGGTTTAATTTGGTGGTGCTTGTTGCGATGCAATTTGTGATTGATGATTTGAGGTATAACACATGATTGATCTATTCTCTTGCCAATTGCCTTGTTAACCACTTAATAAATGAATCAATTCTTGATCTTGTGTGTTATGCATTGCTAGTGAAGGCTTATGTGAGATTCCGGTCATGGTTATTTTGCTAGAACTTGCCTCATTACTCTCCAAGTGAAGTCTAAGATTTACATGTTTAGAAATGATTTAGGCCATTTTTGTTTAGCCCGAGCCTTTCAAGCCTACCCTTTACACATGTGTTTACCACTAGTTGTCCCCATTGAGCCTTTTGTGTTTGTTTAATAAGTGCTAAGCACTTGTCCCTTCATTGTGATTGTTTTTCCTTGTGTTAACCCTCATCATTTAACCCTTAACCCCTAGCCAAAATATTTCCCTCCACCCTTGAGAGAATAGAGCATTTATTCTTTTTCTTTGAAGAGATCTTTATTGGAGCTTGTTTTGTTAGCAATCCTCTTGATAATTTTGTCTAAGTGTGGGGGTATTGGTTCATGGAATAAGTTTGTTTATTGTTTTGCAATGAAAGAAAAGAAAAGAAAAAAAGAATGATGAGAAAATTGAGAAAAAAGTCATGAAAAAGAGATAAAATGAAAATAAAAGAAAAGAAGAAGAATAAAAGTTTGAAGTTTGTTTTGAGAGTTGCACTCAACCCCCACCACTTTAGAGGTTTGTTTTGTACGTCCTTTAGGTCTCGTTTGCTCCTTTGTTCATAAATGTCATATCTCTTCTAGCTCCAATTGTGAATAAATGTGAAGTTCTCTCCTTTGTTTATTTTCCTTACCCCTTCTTTGTTAACCATTCACCCTTAGCCCCATTACAAGCCAAATAAAAGTCCTACTTGATCTTAGCATGCAATCATAGAGTTGAACTAGTGGGAGTATGAAGGGCAAGCCTATGGAATCTCATTCAAAGCCAAGTTTTGCATAATCTCAACTTAGCATTTGTGCACACTTGATCATCACACACTTAAATAGTTTTGGTGCTTGGTTATTGGCTTGAGAATTGAACTTGTGTGGAAGGCTAAAATGATTCTTGAAACAAGTTGTCTTGTAGCAAGTTGGTTTGTGGTTTGATAGGTTGTGCAAAGTGGGAGTGTGATCAATTTCATTGCTAGGATGGTGATTTATTTCTTGTTTTTGCTTGAGGACAAGCAAAGGTTTAAGTGTGGGGGAGTTGATAAGTGCTTATTTGTCTATATTTTTGCTCCTTTCACTAAGCCATTTTGTTTATTGATCATTCCAAATTTCATTAGATTAGGACTAATTTGTGTTATTTTGCAAGGAATTTGGTTTGAAAAGCTTTGGAAGCAAAAATGAATATTTTCATGCATTTTGAAGGACATTGGAGTCAAGTGGAGCATTATGGATACATTTAGGGTTCATGGGAGCCAAGGAGAAGCTAAGGTGATGAGCAAAACACTTCCAAGAAAGCCTAAGAGTGGTGCTTGCAATGGTCTTGGTCATTTGGGCAAACCAAAGCAAAAGAGAAGCAAAAGATCATGCAAATGCAATTCCTGACCTGTACGTCGATGTCTTAGTTTTTGGACCATATCTCGAGCTACAAATATCCAAATTAAGTGATTCTTGCGCCATTTGAAAGAAGACTTGAAGATCTACAACTTTCATGAAGACACCGAAGCCTAATTCTGAAGAAAAAAGGGTCAAAATTAGCCTGCAAGTCGAAGTTCTGTTGCAGATCAGCACTCGACGCGTCGAGAATTACTCTCGACGCGTCGAATCTTGGCAGAATGTCGCGATTTACATTCTGTAATTTCTCGACGCGTCGAGAATTACGCTCGACGCGTCGAGCCCCCCGTCTCTGCTCTATTTTAGCTGAGTTTTCACTCATTTGTACTCGGTTTTGAACCCCATTCGAACCCTAACTATTTTCTACTCTTTCTTTTCATATTTTAGTACTAGATTAAGTGTAGATTTAGGTTCTTTATCATATTTCAAGCTTGTATTGAAGGATCTACACTTGGATTTCAAGATTCTACCATCCATTTTCAATAGAGAAGCTTTCCTTCCTTTTATCCCTTTCTTTTGCAAGATTTATGTTTGTTACTTATGCTTTTGTGTTCTTTATGTTATTTAATCATGAGTAGTTAGTTTATGGACTTGAGTTAGGGTTGTATTATATATCTTGATGCTTGATTTGTGATTATTGCAAAAAAGGGGAAGAACTCCAACCTAGGGTTCTTGAGTTTATGAAGGATTTGTGTTTGTATATTGTTAATGCTTGGTGTACAACATTCATTGACATGTTTTGGAGGATTATTGGCCTCAATGAGAGTTGGGTTAAGATTCCAAGCTACTCCTTGCATAATCCCGATTTTTCCTATGAAAATGGGAGAAATTGGGGGTTTTAGATGCTTTGTGTTCTTGAAGAACTTGGAGTTGATTTACCACGAAAGTGGGGCAATTCCTTGTTCTAATCCTTGTTTATTAATCATGAGAATGGTTCGTAGACTAGGATACCTACGTGCATTCCCGCTTGTTTCCTTGGTTACTTGTTTTCCCCAATCCTTAGGTTGTGCTATGCATCTAGATGATAATGCTCCCTAGCTTGAGTCCTATTTCTTTATTTTGTGTTTATCCTTGTGTATATGTGTTAGTCTTATCATTTCCTTAAACTTGTAGTTTGCTTAGCTTCTTGTTGATTTCCTTATGCTAGTGCCTAGTTTATTGCGATTGCATATTGCGTGCCATAACCCCCAATCCCCTGAGGACGATATAACACACCCGTACACTCACCATCACTTATTTTTGCTACATCAGTTAGCGAATATAGCTCTGACACTGCCCCGTAGCACCCTGCCCCGTATCGCAACACGGAGGGGTCGATCGCAACCGATCGATGAACCGCAGCTCATCATAATGTTTGATCGCAACCAAACATTGGACCGCAGCCCAAGAGTAGTCATCTGACCGCAGCCAGGAATATGAACCGCAGCTCATGTAAAACGTTTGATCGCAACCAAACGGTGGACCGCAGCCCAAGAGTGTAAATCTGACCGCAACCAGCTTCTGAACCGCAGCTCAGGAATAACCAATTTGATCGCAACCAAATTGGGGTTCATGCACACATAACACATAGCAAACACATGCAACCCACATTGACACATTGGGAAGGGGGAGAAATCGTAAAACGAAACCTATGCGTGATCATCCACATACTAAGAATACTCCTAAGGGGTTCATACTTCTTACACCTAGGCCAACGGGATACCAATTCAACTAGCATGCAATATATAAGACTTATTCAACCTACGAATGGTACCCGAACATCAAACTAGACATAAGCACGATGGACGGGGTCCGTTGGGACAACACGAGGGTCGGGGGAACATCAAACGGGGAAGCCGGAATCCCGAGGTGTGGGAATTTCTAGCGGGTAGCCGGTGGGTGAAGGGTCACCCGCCGGTGACGAGGTTCCGGGCAGCGGGTGCCCGGCGGGCAGTCGCCTGCCCGCTGCCGGCGACGTCCAAACTGGCCGCGGGTAGGTGGCGGGTCCCCTACCCCCACCTACCCCCTACTGACTCTTTTTCACGAATAACGCCCCGGACACCTTTGTGGAACCCGAAACCATGCTTAGACACTTTCAAACGCAATTGATACCGACACGTAGACAATTAACGTATCAAAAGCAAGAAACATACGGCACATATCCTATCATGCTTTTCTAAACATAATTAACACCCAAATCTTGCGAATTCCCACCCAATACATTAGGAATAACACCATACGAGTTTCACGTTGCATCCTAGGGCTCTAATCACAATTAAATCATCAAGAACGTAACCCATCTTTTAACATCAAGAAACAATACAATTTATCAAGAATATCTCATAATCATCAAGAATCCGAATTCCTACACAATCATCAAGAAACCCCTTTTCATCATCAAGATTATCAAGATAAAACCATATCACCAATTATCAAGATCACATCATCAATATCATAAATAATTCATCAAAACACAAGAATATAGAGGGATGCCTAAGAGGGGAATCATAGCTAAGAAAATAGGTTTTGTTGAGACATGGGTTACCTCTTAGCCTTAATTAATTCCTTGGCTATGAAGGGTCTCTCTTTAAGCTTTCTTCTTTCTTGATTTCTCCTAAGGGGATTCTTGGAACTTCTTGTGTGGTGAGAGATTATTGTGGTGTAAGATCTAGGTGCCTCCTTTGGCCCTATATATATATATATATATATATATATATATATATATATATATATATATATATATATATATATATATATATATATATATATATATATATATATATATATATATTCCTAGGAGTCCTAATTGGGGTCTAACTACTATGGGCTTACTTAATTCTATTCCTTATAGGACTAAGGACTTGTTTTAGGGATAGGGGTCCATGGTCCATAGTGGACCATATTAATTAATTAATTAAGGAGAATCATAATCTGAATGGTAAAAGGCCTACTTCCTTTATTCCTAATAGATAACTAGGTCTAGGATTCCTAATTAGAATCTGACTAGTAAAAGGTTTACTTTCTTTATTCCTAATAGGCTTAAAGCTCTGGTTTAGGCAAGGGTCCACGATTCATGGTGGGCCTTATTAATTATCTAAAGGGAAACCTACCAAATTAAATCATATTTAATTATTATTAACGGGATTAATTAAATAATTAATCCGGGATTGAAGGCCGTAACACGGGGTGTTACAGGTGTAGTCCACGCACATCCTCCAGGTGGGTGGCTTTGGGGCGAGGACTACGTTGGCTAGCCACGTGGGGTATATGACCTCCCTGACATGGTCGATCTCTAGCAGGGTGTCGACCTCCTTTTTGACGAACTCCCTCCTCTCGGCGGAGAGGTACCTTTTGCGCTGCTGGACTGGCTTGACCGCGGGGTCGACAGCCAGCTTGTGCGTGATCACGTCTCGGCTGAGGCCTGGCATATCCTCGGGGCCCCATGCGAAGACCTCCTTGTAGCTCCTGATGGTGTTGATTATCCGTGCCCGGAGCTCGGCCGGGAGGCCGACCCCTACCTTCACGACCCGGTCGGGTCGGCTGAGGTCGAGGATGACCTCCTCTGTCTCGACCACGAGCGCGGCCCGAGGTCGACTTGCTACCTCCCGAAATGCCTTCTCGGCAATGGTATGGACCTGGAGGTCCTTCTGACCAATTTGGCGGCACGCCTTCAAGTAGCAGCTGCGACTCACCTTTTGGTCCCCCCGGGCGACCCCGACCCCGGCTGGTGTCGGGAACTTGAAGCACAGGTGTTCCACAGAAATCACGCACCTGAGGTCCTCCAGGGCGGGTCGGCCGAGTATAATGTTGTGGGCGCAACTGATTTTAACGACTACGAACTCGACCTCCCACCTCCTGGTGTGAGGTGGGGTGCCTATCTCCACCTCCAAATTGATCGACCCCTCCGTCTCAACTGAGTCCCCCGTGAACCCAAACAGGGGGGTCCGTACTTGCTCTAGCTGCCCTCTTGAGAGTCCCAACTGGGTGAACGTGTCGTAGTACATGACGTTCACCGAGCTACCCGTGTCTATGAGCACCCGGTGCACCACCACGTTGTTGATGTCCAGCTTGACCACCAGGGCGTCTCGGAGGGGGAGGGGCCCGTCAGGCAGGTCGACGTCGGTGAACGTGATGGGCTCCCTTTTTGGTTTCTTCTCGTGGGGTGTTCGTGTGACCTCCCCTACGTACAAGCTTCTCGCCCACTTCTTCCGCTCGGCTGGTGAGTCCCCTCCCTCGGGCCCCCCAAAGATGACGTAGATGACACGTTTCTTCGGGGGCTGGGAATCCTCCGTTGTCTTCTCCTCCTCCTCGGAGCTGTTGTCGTGGTGGTCCCTCTTACGGGGAGCCGAGGTGGATGGCGCCTGGCCACCCCCCTTCCTCCATACATTGCCTTGCTTCTGGCCCTGCGCCTGGCCTTGCGCCTGGCCGGGCCTCTTAATGAATTGGCCGAGGTAACCCATTTGGATGAGCTCCTCGATTTGTCTCTTTAAGAGGATGCATTCGTCTGTATCGTGCCCCTTCTGCCGGTGGAACCTGCAGTATTTGTTGGGGTCCCCCCTCGCCGATATCTTCATGCACTCCTCCTTCGGGAATACCACGATTCCCTGGTCCTCCGCGTGCACCAAGATGGTACCCACAGGTTGTGTCAGCGGGGTGAGATAGCGTGTGGGGTTCAGCCTGGGCACCTCAGCGTACTCACGTCGGTGTGGCCGCGGCGCATTGCGCTCCTCCTGGGGTGCCTTGTCTTTTCGACCTCTTCCTTCCTCCTATTCCTTCTTCCTCTTCTCGGCAGCCTCGGCGTCAGCGTACCTTGCTGCCTTGTCCTCGGCATGGCGGTTCGGCAATTTGCTTCTTCCGCTGTATGCTAGTGGCGAAATGGGATAGGAACTGTCAGGTGAGGTCCGCAAAGGTGGAGATGGACCCCGCCGGGAGGGACCCAAACCAATCATGCGCCTGCCCGTCCAGGGTGGCGAAGAACCCCCTACATAGGATGGCGTCTGTTGCCTCGGTGATCATCATTGCGGCCCTGTACCTGGTCAGGTGTGTCCACGGGTCTGTGGTCCCCGAGTACGCTTTAATGGTGGGAAAGCGAAAATCTCGAGGTAAGGGCTCCTCCATGATGACGTTTGCGAAAGGGGAGGACAACACATCCTGGGGATCTGGAGATCCGTCCCTCTCGTCGACCTTCTTCTGGAGCTCGTCCATCCTCTTCCGCAGCTGCTCGACCTCTACCCGATGGGAGCTCGGAGCCCTACCATTCGTTTCACCCGATCGTTTGACCGGGAGGCCTGCTCACGTCGCGGGCGGGGTCAGGGGACCCGACCTGCAGACCCGCGCGAGGCTGCCTCGTGTCGCGGCTGGGCGCGTGACCCATGGCTCAGCGACCTCCGAGTGACCGATTCTTGTCGCAGCGGCCGGCGGGAGCATGACTCCGCCGCTGGTGGCCCGTTGGCTGGCCTCGGACCCAGCCTGTCCTGGGCCGTCACGCGATCGCCCAACCTCTCCAGGGCGGGCCTGGTTTGGGTTGGTGCCCTCCCATCGCCGTCGCGCTGGCGGTCTCCGATGGTCGAGGCGAGTTGACCTCCCCCTGGGTGATAGGTGCCGGGGGTGGCCGGGTACTTGGACCGCTGCAACCCCGGATGGGAGGAGGTGGAGGTGACGCCGGCACCCCTCCGGTGGCGCCTAGGTCGTCTTGTTCCTCTGCCCGAAGGCCCGCCGCGACGCGCGCCAGCGCCGTGGAAGCTTGTTCAAAAACCGCCACCCCCTCCTGGATGAGTGCGCGAGCCGGAGCGGGGGCGACAGGGGGTGGTGGCGGTGCACCACTGCTACGGTGGTTGATGAGTTGGGCCCTCAGATCTTCCCCCGACCTGGTGGAGGCGGCCGGTTGGATGCTGGGGGCGGGGGCCCCGTTGGGACCGTTCCTGTTCGCGACGAGCTAGGTGCCGCGGGAACCATTGGTATGACGAGAGTTGGATCTCGATCTTGCCATCGCTGTGGATGAACGATAGTGGGGAGAGCGCTTAAGCTTGTACAGCCCATAACCTGGGGTGCACCCGAATCACTAAATCCGGATAAGAGTATGAATAATAAATAATAGATAAGTAATACGAACGATATAGCAAAGGCCGTGAGACCGTAAATTGTATTAAATGCCGTAAAATTGGCTATTACAGTAGTATTTCAGGACAAAGTGTATATGTAGAATATATCATGACTTAATGAGACAAGGTGGGGGGTTTTTTATACAACCCCCACCCCCTAAGGCGGGGGGTGGTTGGATCCGAGTTGATCGCGCCCGGTCTCGCGACCGGGTCGCGCTGCGGGGGCCAGACCGAGCCCATCATGGGCTCGGGCCGGGCCCATGTGGAGGTCGGCCCGGCCTCCCACGTGGCCCGTGCGGGGGCCATGTGGCGAGGCCTCGGCCGGGGCGGGTACGTGGCGCCGCCCCAGGACCCGTTCTTGCTTAGCGCCCTCGGGTCGGTTCAGGTCGATTCCAAATATATCCGTCAGGCACCACTTCTGAAAGTTACGAAACGACATAGTTTTAAATCAAAGTGGATCTTGATCTACAATATCAAATGGAGCGAGATACATACATATGATGATAACAACATTTGCGGCGCAAAGATTGGATATATCGTTTGCTCTCTTCACGATTGCATTTCGTTCCTTGCAAAAATTGGCCACCTCGGATCTTATCTCCTCACTTTCACTCATCCTTCTTTGATCTTTGATTCGAAATGGTTCTTACCCCGGTGAGAAATTGACGAAAAATGGGCCGGATAGACCATTTCTGCAAAATAATAATAATAATAATAATAATAATAATAATAATAATAATAATAATAATAATAATAATAATAATAATAATAATAATAATAAATAAAATAAACAATTGTCGTGCACGCACCGAGATTGCATGCATGGTTTGAAAGTCGTGGATCAATATATCCTGATAGGACGGAGCCAGAAAATCATTTGAGTGGGGGAGAAATAACGATACAAATCTCAATTACAAAATATCAAACAGTCACATAGAATACACGATAGTTAGAGTAGAAGTCAAAAATATATTTGAGTAGGGTTAAAATGTGAAAATATTTAATTTAACTTGGGAAGGAATGAAATAAATAAAATAAACAAGTGAAGATAAGGAAAAGTGTTATTAATAAGACTAGTATTTTCGCCCGTACGATGCACTGAATTGATTGAATATTTGAATCGATATATAATTATTTAAATTAGAACATCAAATATTATATAGTGAAATTGAATATATGGTTTGGATCGTTTATGTGTTTTAATGTATGTTATCATTGCTTGAATTTAAGCAAATAATTGCTCAAATTAATAGCTAATGTGTAGATGTACGCATGCGGTGCTGTAACTTTGGAGATTTTATTTATCATTGTTTAGTATTTTTTTTTTTATAAATTAGGCAAATGTGGTCATTTTCTAGCAACTCAGTTATAGGAATGAATTGTTATCTTAATTCATTTGTATGCAAGATATATTTTTGTCTAGATATATATAAAAAAAAATTGTCATTTAAAAAATATATATAATATCACCGATTGTATTTACACATTATTAAAACTTCTTTATAGATGACATTGGTAGTAGCTGTTAAGAAAATAATGTGTGGCTCAAATTAATGAAGCTTTTCTGCATGCATCCACGTCGCGCTCTATCTCCGCTTCGCACGTCCTCCACCAAAGTTTTGCATGCCTTTTTTTTCTCCCCTTTTTATTGTATAAATAGCATTTGCTTTTCACTTTGTAATCACTCATCATTGCAACATCAATTGCAATTCATTCATTTCCTTCTTTGATTTCTCACGTAGACATAGATAATATATATATGTTTTCCTTGTAGTCTCTTTTAGAGATTAATATATATATATATATATATATATATATATATATATATATATATATATATTTATTTATTTATTTATTTATTTATTTTATATTTTCCCAATTTAGTAATTTATTATTCTGACATTTATATATTTTTCCTATTATTTAACTTCTATAATTCTCAATTTTCGATTCTTCGCTTCCGCATTATTCCGCTATATTCCTAACAAGTGGTATCAGAGCGGTTTAATTGAGAATTATTTTCAACGATGTCGACGGTTACCAAGTTCGATATCGAGAAGTTCGACGGGAAGATTAGCTTTTCTATCTGGAAGGTTCAGATGGAAGCCGTTCTAACCCAGAACGGTTTGAAGAAAGCGCTAGCTGGGAAGAAGAAGAAACCGGCTACAATGACAGATGAAACTTGGGAAGATTTGGATGACAAGGCACGTTCAACCATCCTTTTGTGTCTGTCTAAAGAGGTTCTACGTGAGGTAGCAAGTGAGACGACTGCGTCAGATTTATGGTCCAAGCTGGATACGCTTTACATGGCCAAAACTCTGGCGAACACGCTACGCCTGAAGGAGCGTCTGTACACAATCCGTATGACGGAAGGTACTTCTATTAAATCTCACTTGGATGAATTCAATTCTATTTTATTGGACTTGGAAAATATTGATGTCATAATTAAAGATGAGGATCGCGCTGTTTTATTGCTTGTCTCTCTCCCTAAATCATACAAGCATTTCAAAGAAATTATGCTGTATGGTAATAGTAGTGATACCCTTACTTTCGACAATGTTAAGTCAAACCTATTGTCCAAAGAAAAATTTGACTTTGAAATTAAGTCTGAGGACAAAGGTGAAGGCTTGACCGTAAGGGGTCGTTCACTTGAATCAGGGAGTAGCAATAAAAATTCTAGATCCAAGTCCAAAGGACGAAAGTCCAACAAATCTTGCAAGTACTGCAAGAAGCATGGTCATGATGTGACTGAATGCTTTAGGTTGAAAAACAAGCAAGAGAGAGAAAAGTCCGTTGAAGCTAGTGTTGTTGAAAGTGATTCAGAAGGCGATGTTATGTTATCTGTTAGCTCCAGTTGCAAACGGAGCGAAACCGAGTGGATTCTGTACTCTGGTTGTATATTCCACATGTGTCCTCACAAAGACTGGTTCGTCTCTCTGGAACCGGTTGATGGTGATGTTGTCTTGCTGGGTAATGATACTCAATGCAAGGTTAGTGGAATTGGAAGTGTGCAGATTAAAACTCATGATAACGTTATCAGGACTCTTACCAATGTTCGGTATATTCCTGATTTGAAACGCAATCTGATATCCTAGGGCACCTTGGAACCTCTGCGGTGCAAGTACATAGCTGAAGGTGGAGTTCTGAAAGTCAAAAAAGGCTCTCTTGTTCTCATGAAAGCTTGTCGTTCTGGAAGCTTGTACGTCTTGCATGGCAGTACTGTGACAGGTTCAGTAGCGGTATCCTCATCGGTGTCTGATGCGGATCTCACTGAATTATGGCATATGCGTCTGGGGCATATGAGTGAGAAAGGCATGCATCTTCTGAGTGAGAAAGGCATGCATCTTCTGAGCAAGAAAGACCTCCTTGGTGGTTCAGGTACGGGTAAATTACAATTTTGTGAGCATTGTGTTTTTGGGAAATAAAAGAGGGTTAGTTTATCTACTGCTACACACCGTACCAAAGATGTATTGGAATACATACATTCCGATTTATGGGGACCAACTAAATTCCAGTCTATGGGAGGTTGTAGATATTTTATGTCTATTATTGATGACTTTTCTCGTAAAATCTGGGTCTATTTCCTGAAACATAAAAATCAGGCATTTTCTATTTTCAAGAAGTGGAAAATACTTGTTGAGACTCAAACAGGTAAAAAAGTCAAGAAGCTCAGGACAGACAATGGCTTGGAGTTTTGTGAGTCAGATTTCAATGACTTTTGTGTGGCAAATGGAATCACCAGGCACAAGACCTTGCCTGGTAAACCCCAGCAGAATGGTGTTGCCGAACGTTTGAACATGACTCTATTGGAAAGAGCCCGTTGTATGCTCTCTAATGCTGGGTTATGGAAACGGCGTGATTTTTGGGCCGAGGCCGTTTCTACTGCTTGCTATTTGGTAAATAAATCTCCACATTCATCCCTTGACTTCAAAATTCCAGAGGAAGTTTGGTCAGGTAATCCTGTTGACTACTCTATCTTAAGAGTTTTTGGATGTCCTGCTTATGCTCATTCCAGTACGGGTAAATTAAACCCGAGAGCTGTCAAATGCATTTTCCTTGGTTATACTTCTGAGTCAAAAGGGTATCGTCTATGGTCTCCTGATTCTCAGAAAATCATTCTGAGTCGATATATCACTTTTGATGAAAATGCACTACTTTCTTCTGGAAAAGTTCCCAGTACGGGTGAGACGCAGAGTACTGGTGAGAAGGTGGAGTTTGAGTTCAGGCCTATTGGCAGTATTATTACTACTACTGATGGTAATACTAAACATGATGCATCTACTAGCACCCCACCTCTCGTCCAACCACAACGAGAGTATTCCATTGCTATGGATCGTCCTAGGAGGACAATTAGAAAACCTGCTAGGTATGCTAGTGATGATGAAACCAACATGGTTGCTTATGCTCTTTCAGTCGCGTAGGAAGTTGATGGTGATCCATCCTGTTATTCTGAGATTCTTCCTATTGCTAAGTTCAAGTAGTGCTTGAGTTTGGTCGACTGTTCTAGTTGTTAATTCTCACTGTGGATTTGATCCAAGGTGGAGATTGTTAAGAAAATAATGTGTGGCTCAAATTAATGAAGCTTTTCTGCATGCATCCACGTCGCGCTCTATCTCCACTTCGCACGTCCTCCACCAAATTGCATGCCGTTTTTTTCTCCCCTTTTTATTGTATAAATAGCATTTGCTTTTCACTTTGTAATCACTCATCATTGCAACATCAATTGCAATTCATTCATTCCTTTCTTTGATTTCTCATGTAGACATAGATATATATATTTTTTCCTTGTAGTCTCTTTTAGAGATTAATATATATATATATATATATATATATATATATATATATATATATATATATATATATATATATATTATTTTCCCAATTTAGTAATTTCTTATTCTGTCATTTATATATTTTTCTTATTATTTAACTTTTATAATTCTCAATTTTCGATTCTTCGCTTCCGCATTATTCCTCTATATTCCTAACAGTAGCAACACAATCTTTCCATCATCGTCTAGAGATAATACATTCAGTCCATCACGATGGGTGACTAATGGTAGAATATTAGTCAATTAGTGATCCTTTTATATTTTAAGTCAATTAGTAATATCAGATTCATTTTTAGCCAATAATTCTTATTCCTAATCAATTCATTATATTAATATTCCTAATTAATCTTATTCCTAATTATTTCATAATATTGATATTACTAAATTTCTATTTTTCATTTGCTTACCAAATAAGCTTTATTAATTATTTGACCAATAAAATATAAAATATTTAATTAATTTGACCACAAAAGTTTGAGCGGGAAAATGAAGTAGAAGGATTTTACTTACATGTTAATCTAAACAGTTAATTTTTTCAAAATATCTTTTTACCAACCATTGATATAATTTGTTGGTCAAATCCGCTAACTGCTGATTGTCAAACAAGGACATTGCGAGGTAGTTCTCAAATTTATTGTGTGATTTGAATACTCTCTTTGTCAACAAATCCCTCAAGTAGTTAATATGATTGACTTTATTAATTATATTTTTTTATGGTATTAATAAAATACTTGGTAAATAAATATATAGCATTATTTTGTATTATAACTTTGATATTTAATTAAAAAATAGTGCACAAAAAAGATAATAGACAATGTAGTGAATATAATCAATTGATGAATTTGAATGTAAAGAATTTTTACATTGGAGAAATATAAAGACAATATAACTAATAAAATTATTTCTCTTAACTAATTTATTGATAATGAATAATTTATTTTTTAATAAAGACATTTTAGGGATAATGTAGCGAATATAATCAATTGATGAATTTGAATGTAAAGAATTTTTATATTGGAGAAAATAAAGGCAATATAACTAATGAAATTATTTCTCTTATTTAATTTATTGATAATGAATAATCTTTTTTGAATAAAGACATTGTAGACACATAATTCTAAATTAAAGAAATGTATATGTATTATTTTTTGTAGTAGCTAGTAATTTATTATTTAATTTAATAAGAGTAAAATAGAGTACTAATTATGCCAACTTTGATTGGGATGAGTTTGAACCTAAGACTTTTCTTATTGAAATCAATGAGTAAGTTAACGGTGCACCAACAGAAATTAAAGGAAAAGATAATATTTAATAGAAAAGTTAACGGATAATCATATTAATTAAGGATAAATTAGAAAATCTTAAGGAAAAATTAAAATATGATCAATTATCTGAGCCATTCATTTGATTAAAAAATTTGACGGTCATTTTTTCTACTCATTATAGGCGTAACTCTCTTGGTATATATATATATATATATATATATATATATATATATATATATATATATATATATACTATTTAATGTATTATTTCAGTGTTGTATTTTCATTTTTGCTTGGAATAAAATTTAAAGGGTCTTTTGGAATAAAAAATTGGTATATAAATGTTATTGTATTTATAAAAACAAATTATATTTGTGGGATATCTAATTTAAAAATATAGGTCACAATATGCGTGAGGTCTATGTACTATAATATTTTGTTCAATTTACTCCCTATATATCAATTTTGTTTAATTTAACACAAGTAGTTTATAAAGTAATACACTTAAAATATGATTAAATACCATTATGAAATGAAGCCTATAAAGAATTTTATTTGTATTAAGAATTTCCGTAAGAAAAATAATATATTGATATAAAAAATAATTTAATATATGTTGATAAAAGTTAACAATGAAGAATAAATTTTAATATTTTAATTTAATCATCACAAATATACACGAGTTCTGATCTATTTTCTGTATACTAATATAATTGTTATAATAATAATATAAAAATAAATTGTCCATCATCGTTGTTGTTGTTGTTATTATTATTAAAAGATTAGAAATAGTTTACAATGAGTAAGTTAAGAATAATAAATAGTTAATAGTATATTGGTAAAAATAATACATAGACATTATCATATATATTAGAGCAATATAATAAATAAATTGATTTAATTTACGTTTTAATTAGTTATTTTCTAAAAAATAAATGTTAAATTTATATATAAAAAAAGGTTTATTATTATTATAATTATTATACAATAACATAAATATTTTTTGATATTTTTCAAATTTGATAATCAAAATTTAGTATTTTAATAAATTGTAAAAGATAATTGAAATTTAAAATTTTAATATAATTAGTGTTTTAGTCTTGTAAATTAATTTTCGTACGTGCGTGGTGCGTGCGATGGACTTTTTTTTTTTCTTTTATTTAAGATTTCAATGTTATATGAACAGATACTACAATGTAATATAGCCAGTAACTTTCAAAAATTAGTAATTCTATATTTAATTTGCAGGTTGTAGAGGCTATGGTGCAAGCACTTGAAGCAGCCCAACTGTTCCAATTTGCAGGGGCTCAGAATAATTGTCTTTGAGTACAGTTGAAATATCATTCTCTTCAATATTTTCTTTTTAGGTTCCAAACCTTCATTTCGATATAAGACTTTCTTATGAAATTTTCTATAATGTCGTATAGACTGAATTATATTATAAGTTTTTAATGTTATGATTACAATAATTTTTTATTATATATTCGGAGGTGTTTTGTTAAGGGTTTTGAGTTTAATTTATTGGGGAGTTTAATTGTTCTTAAAAGGTTGAATCCCCAACGTAAATCATGGTAACTCAGCTGAATACTGAGGCTAGACATTTGCTTACTGCGCACAAGGACCCCCTCACTTTGAGAGGTTGCTCCCACAATGGCACTGATGATGAGACTTAATCTCAAATCATTGTTATCAAACTTTACCCTTCTGACCAACTGAGCTGTCTAAAAAATATTATTCACAATTGAGAGGGGGGAGGGGGGTAAAGGAAGAAGATATTGACACTATGAAAAGACGAATATACCTCTTAACTCAACAGAAAAATAAGGCTAATGTAACGGATAGACCATTGGTGAAAATACTTTAATAATCAAGGATTACATTTGACAAAATAAAAAATAAAAAATGACTAAATTTGAATAATCACGATAGTCAGAGGATCTTTATTAAAATTTACCCTTTATAAATACAATCATAATTTTTTTTTTGAAAGCAAATATTTTCAATTAAAATTTTTGGTGACAGTTTGCAATTATTTTATTCTTATTGGAACTCAAGAATGGAGCGTGAAAGTGGAAGCAACAATGGCACGCCACCAAGATTTCGGTCGGTACCAACGCTAATTAAATACTCCCGTATTTTTTTTTTTTAGTTTTCAAAAAAATACTTTCTTTTTAATTATAATAATTCGAAATATAATATTATACATATATATACACACTGTATTATATATCTTTTAATGTATGAGTACAAATACAATATGTGTATCGTGCATGCACACATGTTGCACGTAACTTACATACACACAAAAATTAAAGTACAACTCCTACATTGTTTTTATATTTCTCCAAGAAGAGAATGAGAGAGTCACCTGCAAGGAAAAGAGGGATGCAATGTAAAATGAAGACTTTAATTTTTTTAGTCATCAAATCATTGTATTTATAGGTGAAAAATATGAGAATTATAAATTTGTAAGATTTTTCAAAAGAAAATTGTATTTATTTATTTAAGGTATTGCCATAATTAATTTATTATATTGATATTCCTAATCAAGTCATTATATTAATATTCCTAATTAATTCATACTATATTCAAGAAAAAAATTAATATTTAGAGGACTAAATAATGTCAAATAAAAAGGCTTGGAACATAATTATAAAATCGCAAAAGTTGATGGAACATTTTTATATTAAATACTAGAAACATGATAATTGTTTGTTAGAAAAATTTATATAATCCAACCTGTTGTGAATTGGAGCCTAGATTTTAAATGTTTACTCTCTAATGTGTAACTTATTGGGTTTTTTTTTTTAATGAAAAAAAAATTAAATCAAGTAGGCGCTTATTGTGCATGTATTGGTCCATTATTTAGGTGATTTTTGTATGTTGGCTAGTGATGATGGTATCAGATGCATTAACTGTTTTAATTTGTTTGATTTTAAAAAGTTTAAGAAGAAAACTATATTTACTCGTCCAGTAGATGGCGAAATGCGCACATACATGTCTTACTTTTCTTTTGTTTTTCTCCCTCTAACGGGCCCCACAAAAATATGTACAAATATTTGACTGCAAATGGAGAAACATATGATAACAATATTTGTGACGCAAAAAGTGAATATCTCGTTTGCTCTCTTCACGATTGCATTTTGCTCCTTGCAAAAATTGTCATCTGGAATCTTGTCTCATCACTTACACTCATTTTTCTTTGATCTTTGATTTGTGTATAGTCAAGAATATTTTTGTAATTGCAAAATTTATTATTTAATTTGGTCCATTATTTTGGTGAATTTGGTATGTCGTCTAGTGATGATGATATCGGATGCAGTCATTGTTTTATTAGATTTAAAAAGAAGTTCAAAAAAAAAAAAAAAAGTGGACTTACGTACTCGCCCAGTATAGTAGATGCATGAAACGCGAACCTATTGTACTTTTCTTTTGTTTTTCTCTCTCTAATGGGGCCCACAAAAACGTGTACAAATATTTAATCGCAAATGGATAAACATATGATAACAACATTTTCCACGCAAAGAGTGGATATCTCGTTTTCTCTCTTCACGGTTGCATTTCGCTCTTTGCAAAAATTGGCCATCTGGGATAATAAAGGGGTCTATATAGAAATAAGAAAACTAGTGACGTTTCTTTTCTCCAACGGTTATAACTGTTATATGATGTATAATAAGCTGGCCACTGGCCAGCCTGTGAGTTAGACTTTACTTTCATCTTTTCCCTTTCAATGTTGACCATCAAAGCTCTCTCTTCATCTTCACCGTATCATCTCTGTCATGGTATCAGAGCGCCGTCCAGGGACCTACGCCGCTGCCGTCTCAGGCCTCGATGAGACAAACAATGAGGAACAAGCTCGTGCTCAACCTCACGATCGCAACACGCCAATAACCGCTCCGCAGAGGAACCAAGCGTTGGACGACTTGGAGAATCCTTTGACGATTAACATCAACGACAATCCTAATGTCGTTCTAGTCTCTCCTGCTTTGATCGGAAGTCCGAATTACGGCTCATGGAGTATATCCATGAGGATTGCGCTTGAAGTGAAAAACAAGTGGACGTTAGTCGACGGCACCACCAACACGCCGTCGTACAGTCAGCCGGAGTTCCCTGCCTGGAGAAGGTGTAATCTGATGGTGTGCTCGTGGATCTTCAAAGCCGTTCATCCATCGATTGCACAGAGCATCATGCACATGGATAGAGCTAGGGATGTATGGGAGGATTTACGGAAGAGATTTTCTCAACGCGATCCTCATCGCATAGCTGCCTTACAGAGCCAGATCTACACTATGAAGCAGGGAAACATGAGCATTAATGAGTACTATACGAAATGCAGAACACTTTGGGAAGAATTGAACGATCTAAGGCCTCTACCTGTCTGCAAATGCAATCCGAAGTGTGATTGTGATGTTATTAAGATAATAAGAGAAGAACGTGAAGTTGACCAGGTGATACGGCTGCTTCAAGGTCTAAATGACGATTACAATAGCCTGAAATCGGGAGTGCTTGTGATGGATCCTTTGCCGGAAGTTTACAAGGTGTTTGTGATGGCCGAAAAATTGGAGAGACAACTCAATCTGGACAGATCAAACATGAACAATCTGGAAATAAGCCATGCGAATATTGTTCAAAATTCACAAACACAACCAGATGAGACAGTGGCTGCCTTCAATTCATATAATGGCAGGAAGAATGCAGGTAACAATGGTGGCAAAGGAACAGCTAGGTGCACTTTTTGTGGTATGAATAGACACACAATAGAGAAGTGCTATAAGAAGCACGGGTATCCCCCCGGCTGGATCCCAGGCTTCAAGTCTAAGAACAAACAAACCACATTAGCAGCAACATCAAGCACTAATGGCAGCAGTGTGGCAGATATGGAAGTTTCAGCTGAGCAGATGCAAAAGATTATGGCATTCATACAGTCACAGTCACAAGTGAACCACAATTCCGCCCCTAACACCACTGCAACAGTGTCATTAGCCCCAAATTTTGCAGAAATTGAGTCCACAGATGAAGGCAAGTATGTTACCTCTCACATTAATTTCATTCATTTGTGTGAATCCACTTGGATACTTGATTCGGGGGCCACCGATCACATTGTTTGTTCTCTTAATTTCTTCAATGATTATAAAAATGCTAATGGGGCAGAGGTTAACTTGCCAACTGGAAAACGAGTGGCTGTGAAACACACAGGGAATATAAAGATTGGCAACAGTTTTTGGCTGAAAGATGCTATGCATATTCCCTCTTTTCAGTTTAACATAATATCAATTAGCAAGCTTCTCAAAGACACTGCATATACTGTGGTTTTCTCATATGATAAGTGTTTGATTCAGGAGGATACTGGGAGGATAATTGGTATAGCTAAGCAGCAGAGAGGTCTATACTTACTTATGGAACCAAGTGCGCAAGCTGCTATTCTGCCTAAACATCTTACTATGTCCATTGTTAGTACTGAAACATGGCATCACATGCTAGGCCATTTTCCAATAAATAAATTGCACTTGTTGAAAGACATTTCTATATATTCAAATAAAATTGCAACATGTGATGTTTGTCACCTTGCCAAGCTTAAACGTTCTCCCTTTCCCTTGAGTATTACCTCCACAAATGCTTGCTTTGATTTGGTGCATACAGATATATGGGGTCTCTTTACAGTCTCTTCAATGAAAGGAGAACGTTACTTCTTGACTTTGGTGGATGACCATTCCCGTTTTACATGGATACATCTTATGAAGCATAAATCTGAAACACGGTCACTGATAAAGGGGTTCTACAACATGGTTCATACTCAGTTTGGGATCTCTATTAAATCCTTACGCAGTGATAATGGTCCAGAATTCAGCATGACAGATTTCTATATGGACAAGGGCATTATTCATCAGAAATCGTGTGTAGACACTCCACAACAAAATGCCGTCGTGGAAAGGAAACATCAACATATCCTTGCTGTTGCCAGGGCATTACGATTTCAGGCTCAACTTCCTCTTGAGTTCTGGGGACATTGCGTGATGCATGCAGCTTTCATAATTAATCGCCTCCCCTCACCAATTATACAAGGTTTTACTCCTTACTACAAGTTGTATGGCAAGGACCCCAACCTTGACTTGCTTCGAGTTTTCGGATGTCTTTGTTATGCTTCCACTCTAGCTCATGGCAGACATAAGTTGGCTCCACGTGGAAGGAAATGCATATTTCTTGGTATGCCAGCCAATATGAAGGGCTACATGGTATATGACATTCAACAAGGATCTGTGTTCATATCCCGAGATGTAAAATTTTATGAAGATCAGTTTCCTTATGCTAAGCAGAATTCTCAAGATATGCAGTGTATAGATACATTCACTCCTTCTTTACCCAACATCCCCATCTCCACATATGAGCAGCCTGGATTGAGGCCAGTGGCTGATGATCCGATTTCAAGCAATAAAGAAGGACTTTCTGATTCTCCTTTGGGGATGCATACTGCATTACAACAGTCAAATACTATGGGAGGGGATTATGGTTCTCCTTTGGAGTTGCATGATGAAGAAGAGCAGTCGAATACCATACAAGGAGATTCTGGTTCTCACATTAATCAACCAGAAGAGCCTCCAGTTTCCAGCCCTCAGAACACTCAACAAGGCCTCAGACGTTCTAGCAGAATTCGCTATGCTCCTAGCCATTTGCAGAATTTTTACTGTGACACTGTCATGAAACTTGGTACATCCCCTCACTCAATATCGAAGGTAGTTTCAATTGATCATTCGATCACACTCACAGAGCATTCTCTATGGCCGTCACCACTGCCAGTGAACCCCGAACCTATAATCAAGCGATCAAATCAGACTGTTGGAAGGAAGCTATGAATACAGAGATTAAGGCTCTTCAAGAGAATGGCACATGGGAATTGACTACTCTGCCTCCTGGAAAAATTCCCATTGGATGTAAATGGGTCTATAAAATAAAGATCAAAGCAGATGGAACAGTGGAACGGCACAAAGCTAGATTGGTAGCTAAAGGCTACAATCAACAACTTGGCATAGACTATATCGAGACATTCTCACCAGTTGCTCGGCTTACCACTGTTCGTTCCTTTTTAGCGGTAGCCACTGCGAACTCTTGGTTTATACATCAATTGGATATAAACAACGCCTTCTTACATGGCGATTTACATGAAGAGGTTTACATGCTCTTACCTCCCGGATTTCAGTCCACTCAGCCGAATCAAGTTTGTCGTTTGTTGCGTTCCTTGTATGGTTTGAAGCAGGCCAGCCGACAGTGGAACGCAAAGCTCACCACTGCCTTGTCTTGTATTGGTTTTGAACAAGCGAAATCGGATCCCTCACTTTTCACTAAAGGTTGTGATTCATCTTTTATTGCCCTCCTAATATATGTGGATGATATATTGGTCACCAGTGGTGATCTTACTCTCATTCAAGAGCTGAAAACTTATCTGGATGATGCTTTCAAAATAAAGGACTTAGGCAGCTTGGGTTTCTTTCTAGGCATTGAGGCCAAAATGTCCAAGTCTGGGTTGAATCTGTGCCAGCGCAAGTATGCTCTGGATATTCTGAACGAAGTCGGATTTACCGATTGCAAAGCTGCCAGCACTCCAATGGTTCCAGGCCATCACTTGATGCATGGTGATGGGGCTGCCTTGCAAGACGTTGGTTCTTATAGACGTTTAGTGGGAAAGCTCCTCTATCTTACGGCTACACGCCCCGATATTAGTTATGCAGTGCAACAATTAACACAATTCATTGATGCTCCTACTGAAAATCACCTTGTGGCTGCTCATCGGGTGCTACGTTACATCAAAGGTGCACCTGGCCAAGGTATTTTCTATCCGGCAGATAACTCCATACAATTGAATTCATTTTCAGATTCCGATTGGGCCTCTTGCATGGAATCCCGTCGATCTATTACCGGCTACTGCGTTTTCCTTGGCAACGCTCTGGTTTCCTGGAAGTCGAAGAAACAGGCTACCGTATCAAAGTCCTCGGCAGAGGCAGAGTATCGAGCATTAGCCACTACCGTTTGCGAAATACAATGGCTTCACTTCTTGCTAAAAGATCTGCACGTACAGCTGCCTAAGCCTGCTACTCTGTTTTGTGATAGCAAGTCCGCGGTAGCTATAGCCGAAAACCATGTGTTTCACGAACGAACTAAACACATCGAAATCGACTGCCATATCGTTCGTGAAAGGGTATCCCAAGGCCTTATCAAGCTGCTTCCCGTTTCTTCTGAGAATCAAACCGCAGACGGATTCACGAAGCCTCTGGCTATTTCTCCCTTTCGTGCTTTTGTATCTAAGTTGGGCGTTCAAGACTTACACGCGCCAACTTACAAGAGGGTAATAAAGGGGTCTATATAGAAATAAGAAAACTAGTGACGTTTCTTTTCGTTTCTTTTCTCCAACGGTTATAACCGTTATATGATGTATAATAAGCTGGCCACTGGCCAGCCTGTGAGTCAGACTTTACTTTCATCTTTTCCCTTTCAATGTTGACCATCAAAGCTCTCTCTTCATCTTCACCGTAACATCTCTGTCATGGGATCTTGGCTCCTCACCAGTCCTTCTTTGATCTTTGATTTGTGTATGATCAAGAAATATTTTGTAATTGGGAAATTAGTCCATTATTTTGGTGATTTTGGTAAGTTGGCTAGTGATGATTGTATCGGAAGCATTCATTGTTTTGTTAGATTTAAAAAAATTCAAGAAAAAAAAATTAGATTTACTTTTGGAGTAGATGCACGAAATACGCACGTGTCTTACATTCCCTTCGTTTTTCACTCTCTGATAGGGCCTACAAAAAGGTGTACAAGCATTTGATTGCAAATGGAGAAATATATGATAACAACATTTGCGGGCAAAGAGTGGATATCTCGTTTATTCCCTTCACGATTGCATTTCGCTCCTTGAAAAAATTGGAATCTGGGATCTTGTCTCCTTACTTTTTGTTTCCTTGAAAATTTTTGCAATTGGGAAATAAGTTAATTAATTTGGTGATTTTTGTATATCGGCTAGTGATGATGGTATCGGATGCATTTATTGTTTTGTTAGATTTAAAATAAATTCACGAATAAAAATGTATCAACTTGCCCCGTAGATGCGCGAAACACGCACATGTCTTACTTTTCCTTTGATTTTCTATCTCTAACGGGCCCCACAAAAAATGTGTACTAATATTTGACTAGGAAAAGAGAAACATATGATAACAACATTTGCGAGCCAAAGAGTGAAATCTCGTTTGCTCTCTCCACGATTGCATTTCGCTCCTTGCATAAATTGGCGGGCATTAGGGATCTCGTCTCCTCAATTTCAATCATTTTTTTTTTATCTTTGATTTGTGTATGATCGAGAAATTTTTTGTAATTGAGAAATTAGTTAATTAATTTTGTCCATTATTTTGGTGATTTTGGTATGTTAGCTAGTGATAATTGTATCAAATGCATTAGTTGTTCTGTTAGATTTAACAAAATACAAGAAAAAAAATTATATTTACTCGCCCAGTAGATGCGCGAAACGCGCACGTGTCTTACTTTTCATTTGTTTTTCTCAATGTAATGGGACCCACAAAAACGTATACAAACATTTGACCGCAAATGGAGAAACATATGATAACAACATTTGTGGCGCAAAGAGTGGATAACCCGTTTGCTCTTTTCATGATTGCATTTCGCTCTTTGCAAAAATTTTCCATCTGGGATCTTGTCTCCTCACTTTCACTCATTCAGTCATTCTTCTTTGGGCCAGAAAATTATTTGAGTGGGGACGAAATAACGATACAATATTGTTCTATTGTATTACAAATAGGAATTTTAATATACAATTGTAGTACGGATAGAAAAGTATGAAAGAATATATTCTATTACGAATTGTATTACACTATTTTACAATATTAGAATAAGAATTCTAATGTATAATTATAGTACAAAAAGTAGGAAAAAATATATTTTCTTTTAGGAATTGTATTACACTATTTTAGAATATTAGAATAGGAATTTTAATATAGAAGTATTGTATGAATAGGAAAGTAGAAAACAATATATTAAAATTTGATGATTTTGGGCGGGAAGTTAAGTTGATGATTTTGTTTTTATATATTACTAGTATTTGCACCCGTGCGATGCACGGAATGAATATGTTGTAATATATTAAGAATATATGAATCGATAAATAATTATTTAAATTAGAACATCAAATATTATATAATGCACTTAAAGATATGATTTGAATCGTTTATATATTTTGATGTTATCATTGCTTGAATTTGTGCAAATAATTGCTCAAATTAATAGCTAATGTCTAGATGTACGGATGCGGTCCTATAATTTTGAAGATTTTATTTATCATAGTATTTTCATACATTAGGTAAATGTGCTTGTTCTCTAGCAACTCAGTTATAGAAATGAATTGCTATCCATATTCATTTGTATGGAAGATATATATATATATATATATATATATATATATATATATATATATATATATATATATATATATATATATATATATATATATATATTTTGTCTAGATATATAGCAATTTTTTCATTTAAAAAAAATTAATATCATCGATTATATTTACACATTATTGAAACCTCTTTGTAGACGACATTGGTAGTGACAACACAATCTTGTTCATCTTCGTCTAGAGCTAACATCTTCTCCATCAGGACGGGTTACTTGGGTGAAAATATATAATGATAGAATATCACTCAATTAGTTATCCTTTTATATTTTCAGTCAATTAGTAATATCAGATTCATTTTCAGCCAATTATTCTTTTTTTATTTTCAATCAATTAGAATATCAAATGCAGTGTTATTTTTAACTAACTTCCGTTCCATTTTTAATTTACCTTTACTATTGTTTAAAATATGCATTTACTATTGATAATGTAGAATATTATTATTGGAATATTTTCCTCCAATTTTTAAGTTTCATTCCATTTTTAATTAAAATGCAATGATCTTACCATTTTTTAGTCAATTATAGATCATTTTTTATTTGCAGTCAATTATTAATATTCAATTCCTTTTATATTTTCAGTCAATTAGTAATATTAGATTCATTTTCAGTTAATTATTCTTTTTTATTTCCAATCAATCAGTCAATTAGTATATAGATGCAGTGATATTTTTACCTAATTTTCGTTCCATTTTAATTTGATGATGTAAAATATTATTAATGAAATATTTTCGTTCCATTTTTTATTTATCTTTACTATGTTTTAAAATATGTCTTTACTATTTGATGATGTAAAATATTATTATTAAAATATTTCCTTTCCATTTTTAATTTTTCTTTACTTCTAACCAAAAAAAAAAAAAGAAAAAAAAAAGACTTTGGACTTCTCAATACTTGCCCACATTGATTTTTTTTTTTGGTAAACCCAGGGTTTCCACAGTTGGACACAGTGACTAATCCCCTCGCTAAATTGTAAGCACCTCTTTTGGGTGGGAAAGCTAGCTTAGAGATTTAAGGCTGCTCCATTCCCAAATCCAAGGATCGAACCCTTGACCTTTGGTTAAAGATGGATGAGTCCTTTACACTCAACCACACCCTTCAGGTTACTTGCCTACATTGATGGGCAAGCAATTATGTTTGTAAGAGGAACATTGCTCCTCTTTCCAAACATTTTCAATGTGATATCAAAATGATCTCACATCATTTACAAAGGGAGCCCGTGACTTCCTTTTGTCTTCTCCTTATTTTTTTAAAAAAATTTTAATTTTATTTTATATATCGTTTTGTTTAGATTATTATTATTATTATTATTATTATTATTATTATTATTATTATTATTGACAAATTCGTCATTTTAACA